>NC_056736.1:374079814-374364814 GCF_019279795.1 Protopterus annectens | reverse complement strand
ATTAAATGACAATAATATACTGTTTTCAACAAATGAAGTGGGGATTGGATGCTTCTGAATAGAAACTGTGAAATTTGCACTGCTTACATTAAAAACCTTGACACAATTACTTCTACACTTTGTAAATCTAACCTGGCTGACACACCCACAAGAGGTAAGTGAGCCTGAATTGCTTTTCTGTTTTAATTTTCCCTACCAGCACTCATTCACAGTTGCACAGAACAGAAGACTACTGATGCTGATAAGGTATGATTGCATTTTTCAGTTATATACTGGATATGCTCACATGTCACTAGGATAAATATTTATATATATATATATATATATATATATATATATATATATATATATATACATTAGCAAATGCTACTTTTATCTGTATGCACTTCTTATACATTTACTGATAGCACAGGCATTTTTGTTAGGGATTTTACTTTCTCAGATGCACAGCTTTATTTAACTTTTATCACAAGTGTGAATGCTACAACTGTTTCTCTTTACACTCTTTTATTGATATTTCAATGAGCTGTAAATGTGTTATACTGTAAGTAACACAAGAGTGTTAGTCTTCTAGGATGGCCCATAGACACCTCTAGGGGAATGCTGGCCACAGGTAGAGGTGACTGGCAGTTGCATAAAAATGGATATCACGTGGTAAATATGTGCTCATGTTTTTGGGACAGCTTGTTTGATAGCACTTATGACAATTTACTGATGTTTTATTCCTTTGTTTGGTACAGAAATGCCATTTGCCTGTTGTTTTGGGTGTGGGGAGCCAAGTTCCATCTCTGCGTCATCACAACCAAAATGTTTTTACAGAGGTTGCTTTGCTATTGTTACTCCTTGTTTTGGAGCAAACTGTTTTTGTGTGACTGTGATATATTACAACCACATAACCCTTTTTTTATATTTGAATAACTTGAAAGTTTTTTGTTTTTCCAGTGGGTGATATTGAAAAACTAATAATATGTGTTATATCTAAGTAGGACTTTTATTTATTTGATATTTATGTGTAGTATCTTTCTTTTGTGTTTTATGTCACCTTGGACTATGGCACCCAAGCACCCCAATCCCCACAAACCCACCTTTAGTGACTCTGAAAAAGATGATTGTACAAGGATTTTTGCGACATGGTGCCTTTCTGCTTGAAAGAGAGTGTGGCAATATGTCTGGAAGAATGCAAATTTGGCAGCAGATGGTGAATGATGTGAACACTGTTGGGGATGCAGCATAACATATGATCAGGTGAATCGTATGGCCACTGACATGATTTCATCGGCCCAGAGGAGAGCAGCTGCAGTGGCCTGTGGACAGCTGGCTACTGGGGGGTCTGCTACAGAGCCACCAGTGACACCAAATGAAGAGTGTTCATTTTCAGGGACCCAGAGAGCTCAGTGGAAATTGCACAACAGCATGTGATTGATGTTTGTTGGATTGATGTTAGTGCTGCTGTTTCAGGGAGGACAAATATGTCCCAGGAGGAGCTTCCAGGTAGGCTTACATATGTCAAATTTTTAAATATTTCTTGTATAGTAAAATATAGAAAGCACTACTTAAGTTGGTTTAATCATTTATTTTTTTGGGGGGAGGATTTGTTATAGATTGATACAGTTAACAACACATTCTGGTTCATTACACATGGGCTTTGGGTGGACGTGCCATCTCATTTTCAGTTAATTGTTTTGTTAATGGACATATAACGGCCAAAATTTTCCCCTGTGTTATTGCTATTGTGATGATGATGTCCTTACATTTTGGTTAACATCTTCCAAGATCATCCTCCACAGCAAGCATGGAGTCACCTGCACATGATAAGCCAAACATTTATATTTCAGTCTTGATGAGTGTTTCACAGAAATATTCATTTATCAGTATATGTGAGGTGGATGCCAGAACTGTGTGTGTGTGTTGCTGTACCATCTGTGATAGTGGCACTAGTGTTAGTTTGCTAGTATACATTGAACTGTAGTAGTGTAGCTATTAATTTCTTTCCTGTGTTTGTTGCTTATTATCACAGGTGATCCTTACAGTAGAAGTGTAGGACTCTTACCACCTGATGTCAGAGTATTGACAGACTCTGATGATGATGGTGGCCAAACAGGCACAGTCATGGGTTGCAGAGGTTGAATCTCACACTGAAGTTAACATTTAGCCATCCCCTGTAATTCCATTTGACAAAGCCAGTAGACCTATACAAACCCATTCCATGGATCCCTCAGATATTGGACAGGTGGAGGTGGAGATGCTTGATCAGGGTTGTGTGGTTACTGCGGCTTCAGTGTCTGTTGACTCTGACTGTAGCAAGGTGCCATGCAAGAGGACTGTTATGAATGCTCTGAGGAGGTCTGCTGTCTGTCTTCCAGCTGACCTTGGTGTGTCTTTCTGTGCCACTCAGATGGTGAATATTTCAGCACATGTACAAGGATTGTACTGCAGGGCCCCCAGATGTATCTAGGCACTGGAGCTGCTACTTCAGTAGCCCAAACACATGCTCTATGATATTTCTTGTTTGAGTATGTGTCTCATTATAGCATTCTTCTGTTGGTGTGTGTGCATTGCTAATGAGCATCATCAGCCATGGTTACATTGCATAACCTGTATCCCCCAGTAAATGACCCTGTGGGATATCAGCCCTAGTAAACATCTCATATAGTTGAGAGTTGTGCAGATATGTCAGTTGTGGTAACTGCCTGGGTTGCCAGCACACACATTCGGGATGATTTCCTTAGCATTATACACAACCTGGCAGTTAATGGAGTGGTAGTCCTTTCTATTTATGTACACCATTCCCTGTTTCCCAGGTGGTGCTTTGATTTCTACATGTGTACAGTCTATGGCACCCAGGACTTCAGAGTAGTGTGCTACAGGGTAGAACTCCTGTATAGTTCTGGCTCTGTCCTCAGGTGTATGGGGAAAATATATGCATTTACTGGCATTTTGCAGCATAGTATTCAGGAACTGATAAAGGATCCTGGATGCTGATGCCTGTGACACTCCCAGCATGTTCCCTGTTGGTCTCAGAAGGTTCCTGTAGCTAAAATTCTAAGTCCTACATGTACCTTAGTCTCCACTGGTATTGGTTCCCCTTGGTTTGCCCTTGCTCTCAGTTGAGGACAGCAGAGGTTGCAGAGTTTCTGTAGTGTGTCTCTTTCCACCCTGTAGCACTCTATAATTTCCAGCTCATGAAGATTGTGAAAAGTTGAATGGGATCTAAAATCTCTTTTCCTTCTTGGCCATGGTCTATTGGCAGCAGCAGCAGCATACACACGGGCCTTCTGCACATACAGATGAATAAGAGCAACAGTAGCCCATAACATTCTCTCCATGTAGCCTAGTTTCCATGGCTGTATTCTAAGAGGTTTTGGAATTAACACGTAAAACCAGCACTGAATCTACACAGTTGCTTTATAGCTTGTTGAATAGCTCCTCCATCTTAGATTGGTTGATTAGCATACAATTCAGCTACTTATGCTGTAATTTGCATGCCACAATGTTTACCATGTTTGTGTGGCTCTACATAGGTTCATAGGTAGGCATTAGGCTATCTGCCCGAAGGCATTTATAAGCCTAGCCAGAATGTGTTGGCTTTAGCCGCCCCCTACATGGTGCATAGAGCCTCTTACTGAATACAAAATGGTGTGCTATCATGTGGGCGATGTGCTGAAAGGGAGGTTGTGGACACGAGAGAGAGAATTGTACACAAGTCTTTTTACTTGGTCTATTAAGACTCAGGAGACTTGTTATTAATTTTTTTGCTTCAGCATCACACAAAGAAATCCATTAACCCTTTTGTTTCTTTATTTGTTATTTACAGTAAAAACTGTTCTTGGCTTTAGCAGTATTTCTGTCAAATTTGAATTTATTCATCAGGTGCAAATTACATTCAGTCTCATTTTTTCTTTGTATGTATAGGATCATAGGATCACAGGATACCACTAGGCTAATGACCCTAAAGAGTATTTCAAGCTTAGCTGTGCTTCCCAAAAATATTAGAAAAGTATTGCTTCCATAAGTTATGTGAGGGGCATATAAACTTGGGCATAAGTGGTACAGCATTTGCAAGGTTTCTCTTGCTAATTGAGACATAGGTGCCAGACCAGGGATAAAATTGCAGTTCCCTATTCACTGATTAAAATTTCACTTATATAAGTGCAGGGATGAACTTAGCTTCACATAGATGGGAAGCCTGTTCCATAGAGTAGGCAGCATCTGAGCTACATATCTGTCCCTCCAGTGTGTTTTATTCATGTTGTAGGCTAGGTTTAGGTCCCTGGATTGCTTCTGGTGATATCTGTTTTGTGGATGTGCAACAGGTCCATTTAGGCTAGATCAGAGGCAGCTTTGTAGGGCAGGCATAGATCACCTTTCAGCTGCCAGTAGGAGTCCGAGTATAAGGATGATGCTTTGAGGTGGTCCATGTAGGACTTGTTTTCTATACCATATATTCTTTTTGTAATGAACCTCTATGGTCAACCCAGTTGCCAACCTCATATTCCTAGCTACTTCATCATTATCACTGCCTCTACTACTAAGGCACATACTTTCAACAGCTAGCCCATGCCACAGTTGTACTCTTGATGTTCCTCCCAAACTTTTCCTCACTGTCTCTATTTTCAACTTAACTATGGGCAATGGGGCTCCTTTATTCCTTCCTTGGACCTATGATTCTCTCCCATTTTAGAAATACATTAAACCTCATCATCTTCGATACAGGTATCTACAGACTTTTTTTTTTAGTCAATTGTCAGTGCTTTTCCCACAATTCCAACCCAAGCTCATCTGTGTTACCACTTCTCTACATTTTTGTACTCTTAAAAGTTCATGCAAACTACCTGTCAGTCTAAAACTGTACAATTCTTAATATGGAATTGTTGTTTACATTGATTCTGGCAACTTCACCCTGAAATATTTCAAGCTATTCTATATTCAGCATTCTCTGTCTATTCTGAATGATCCTGCTATCCCTTACGCATTACTTTTATATTTGTTTTCTTCCTCATTGTATTTATCTTACTAACTGCGTCATTTCTTTATAATGTATTTAGACAAATTCAAATATTCAGTCTCTCTTATAGGTAAACCTAGAAGCAATCGACGGCACAAACCTCTTTTTACTATATATTTCCCATTACTGACCCAGTTGTCATCTCTTGCTTTAAATAGGTTGATATTAGAAGATTATGTCATTTTAAGCCGGTGATTGTTCCATAATATTGGAAGTATCTGCATTGAAAAATGATCATGCTTTTTAGCTTTGTCAAATTTAACAGCAACGTTTTTTTATTACCATGCTTAAATGACTTTTTTCTACAATTTGATTCCAAACGTTGCAATCAAGGATTCATCACTAAGGGTCTTATAAATTTACTCCTAAAATATGTAATAAGGACAAGTTATTGTCACCAATATGAATACTCAAATTCTCTAAATGATCTTATTTCATTTCTGAATTACTTGAGTTAACTAATCTGAGTACACCAATTCACTAAATGATATTATTTTGTTTATGAATTTTCTATGTACTTTCTATGTACTTTACTTGAGTTAATGTACCATTCTGAGTATTCAAATTCACTAAATGATGTTATTTTGTTTCTGAATTTTCTCTGTATTTTACTTGTGGTGTATACACAGAATAATGAATTGTATCTCAATATTCTTCAGAAAATTAACTTAAAACAGGTTATATGGGTTTTTGGGGTCCATAATGCCTTTTCTAAATAGATGTAATCGGGTATACCTTTTGTCTTGTCAGTTTTACTTTGTAGACATTTCTTATATGTACTACTGACATATATAGTTTGCCTAAAAATTGACTCCACAACATTATTTCATGATTTATTATCATTTATCATAGTCTGTTATTATTTTACTACAGTATCTTCTATGTTTTATTATAATGGCTTTTTGTAGCTTTACTTGTAACTTGCACATGTTGTATCCCATAAGTCTTGTTTGAAAAGGATCCACAATGATCATTCAGTCTAGAAGATCAACAAATGCATAAAATATCTAGATGGACAGATAGACACTCAGACAGAGAGACAAATGAAGCACTAAAATAACTTTCCATGTGCATTTATGTGCACACACTTACCCTGTCTATGAAATTATTGTTACTTTTTTCTTGCAATAATTTTAAGTTGGCATCTTTACTAGTAAATTGCATAAGCTGCTGTGTTATAAATGTATCCATTCTCCACAAATGAATAAGCTGCCACCCTGACCACAGACCCATGTTGTATGGGCTAGTTCTGAACTATGAACTGGTGACTCTCATCAGAGGGCACAAAAATGGTGTTAGAGGACAACCATACATAGCTCAAAGTTGATTTTTTTTCCTTCTCTTTAAGCCCCTTCCTGTACCCTCACAGATACATACCCAGTCCCCTGCATAAGATGCTGTCAGCTAACAGTGCCACCAATACTAGACTTACCAAAACTCTCTCAACATGTAGCAAGATGGATCTGCCAGTTCATCCTATTTCCGTGACTGGGTTCTCAGACATGCAGTCTGACATTTGTATTCAAAGTCGTTTTTAAAAATCCCTTTAGCATGGCATCATATGAGATATGCAAAATTCCCATGGAAAAAAAAAACATAAAAATGTGGCAAAAAGGTATAAATTGTCCTCGTGTAATCACGATAAATGGTTTTCTTATTTGTGAATGAAGAACTGTTTCGATATGTTTTACTTAAACATTCTGTCTTTGGTTAATATGCAGAAATTTTGCATGCTTATCAACTATTTGAGTGTGTTAATATATATGTATGTGAAAGACTTGATAAGACTGTACTATATTGGAATTAACTGGAAACAACTGAAATGAGACTGAAATTAAAGTCTTTATCTGTTAATTACCCAAACACGTGCTGAACAGGTGCCGGTCTCTCCTTTATGGGCCAAGTCTTGTGTACTTTTTGGAATGAATTTCTAAACACTGTAGTTCACTTAATAAGGCTTTATTAGATGTTCACAATATCTGAATACTGTCTTCATTTACAGTGCTGATAAACAATAACAGTCTGTAGACATGCTGGAATGCTGGTTAGTAATAACAGTGCTTCTAAATATATCCAAAGTTTCTGCATATTATTCTGATTATCCTGAATGATGTAAACTGAATCAGTCTTTATTTGACCTGTCCTCTGTACTCAGGCTCGAGTGCCTGTATTGTAGCTTCCTTTCTGAAATGCTGGATATCTAATATTTTCTGTATGTCATCTGTATGGCAGGTTGAACTAACTGACTAACTTCCCTAACTGTATTTGAAGTATATTTTAATAATACCAAACCCTGTAATGCTTTACACACCTCCTTAGCCTTAGTTCTCAGGTCTTGTCTTGCATGTGCTTTATTTAACATTCCATTAAGGAACATTCAGTAGATGACAAGATTGTACATTTCCCTTGAGAAAAGAACATTCCGTATTTCTGTATTTTCTGCACATTTTATGCTTATCTTTCCTTTCTAATAAACTGTCTTTTCTAAAATGTCTGACACTACATATTTTACCTTTTAGTCTGCATAATGCATAATAACTACTTTAAAATGGCATTTTCTAATCTAACCGTTGCCCCTGAGATCCCTGAAAAACGTCTACAGGGGCCTACTTTTGAAGTTACTTTACATCTGTATTGCTAACTACTGCATATAGCTTTATGCTATCTGACTCATAATCTGCAAAAAAAAAAAAATATATATATATATATATATATATATATATATATATATATTTCTTTTTGGTAAATAAACCTGCAATTTTAAGTTTGTCCACTAGGCATCACTTGAGCCTTTATGACCTGTTTGGATTGAAGTCTCTTAACTTTTTGATTTAAGTTCCATATTACGTATATTAATAGTAATTCTGTGGCTTTTAAAGCTGATTAGAAACTGCCATATATGTTCTTAAGTTAGACAGAGTATGAACTGTTAACCCTGCCTATTTTTTCCCTCTCTGTATACTGTAATGGTAAAGTTTTATGATTTTTACCTTATGAACTGGTGCCTTAGTGTACCATGATTCCTCTTTCTTAGAGCAAATAAAATCTTTTCCTGTTGTTCACAAGTTTAAATCTTTAAACATTGTACTGTTTGTTTTTATTGTATAGCCTATCAAGCACTATGGCTATTCTCTGAAGACTAATTGAAATCGTCACTAAAGCGATAACTCTATAACTGGTCTTGAAGCATAATTACCATATACTGTATTAACTTTTGTTTATAATTTTTTATTTAGATTTCCTAAAAATGCTACTTAACCTTTTCAAATTTTTATGCGCTGTTAAAGATGTTTGCCTCCTAAATTTGTGTCTGAAATATTATATGAATGTTTATGAGCTAAAATAGTTTACTAAAACCTCTGCTTTCTGTATTTTAAGTCTATACCTTTGCATTGTCTGTTAGTGTCCTTTTAATTTTCAGACTAATGTACAATAATTATGTAAAGTGCATTGTAATCTGTAAATGTGCGCTGTAATCTGTAAACTAATTAACAAATTAAGCCTGCCCTGTTATGCCTTGAGTGCACTGAATAACTATTACTACCTATTCTTTAGATAACTTATCTTAATAGTTTACTAAACTTATGCTTTCTGTATTTCAGGTCTATACCTTTGCATTTTCTGTTAGTGTCTTTTTTAACTTTATGACTAATGTACAATAATTATGTAAAGTGTACTATAATAAACTACGGTTCAACCTCAGCCTTACTACAGGATATCTACCCAAAGAGTGGCGTACAGCAACAGTGGTCCCTCTCCACAAAGGTGGTGCCTCAACAGATCCTGGAAACTATCGCCCCATAAGCCTGACTAGCTTGGTCTGCAAAGCTATGGAAAGGATCATCATGGACCTCATAAATAAAGATATTGGGGACCTACAGACACTGGATCCTACCCAGTTCGGCTTTGTTAAGGGCAGATCCTGCCTCTTAAACCTGGTCAATTTCTTTGAAACAGTCACCAAGGCCATTGATGAGGGGAAGGTGGTCCACACAGCCTACCTGGACCTCGCAAAAGCCTTCGATACAATACCCCACTTGGGCATTATAGATGAGCTCACCAGCTTAAATATAAACCCCTATGTTACTAGATGGGTTGCAAACTGGCTCAAGGACAGAACCCACATGGTTAGAATTGCTGGAGCCATGTCAGACTCCAAACCAGTTACAAGTGGCGTCCCACAAGGCTCAGTCCTGGGACCTCTCTTGTTCGGTATATATTTCTCGGCGGTACAGGCCAACACGGAAGGACTGTGGCTGACCAAGTTCGCAGATGACTGCAAACTGGGCACCATAATTGACTCTCCAGCCGACACAAGCATCCTCCAAAAGGGCCTTATAGAAACAGACAACTGGTGCCAGAGCCATGGCCTCAAGCTAAACGCCAAAAAGTGTATAGTCATCCCCTTTGGCAAAAACAAAGTGCCCACAAATTACCACATAGGTGGTAATCCATTAAGTACAGAAGAAGTAATTAGGGACCTGGGGACCCAAGCTGATAGCAATCTCTCATCTGACAACCACGTGGCCAAAGTGGTTAGAAAAACATTTTATATAGCCCACCTAATCATGAAGGGATTCACATCTAGATCAGGGGAGGTCATCGTGCTTCTTTACTCATCCCTCATCAGGCCCATAATTGAGTACAATGCCCCTTTTGGGATGTAACTTAACAGACACCTGCAGCAACTGGAAAGACCCCAAAAGTACCTCACCAAGAGGATCAAAGGGCTCAAACAGATGCCATATGCTGCCCGGTTAAAGAAACTCCAGCTCTACTCAGTGGCATACCGCCTGCTCAGAGGCGATCTGTGCCTGATGTATAAAGCCATGTCCAACCCGGAATTAATGGACATGCTGCACCTCAGAAAATCCAAATCCCATCGAGCTATGCACGCAAGAGACTTGAACCTCAGCACTGAAATAAATAGGACATGCTGGAGGGACAGATTCATAACCCAGAGGCTCCCTTCACTCTGGAATAAAATCCCAGTCCAGGTTAGGCAGAGTCCCTCATTGACTCTCTTCAAGAGGAATCTTGATGAGTGGCTGGAAGATCGTAGGTTTACCCCGGGTATCACTTCTGTGTCACTGTTAGACAGAGGCACAGTATACCAACCTCGAAAAAGGGCATAGCAAAATTAATTTAAAATGGGTGGCGAAAGCCAAACACACTCTGGCTAGGCTTATAAATGCCTTAGGGCAGATAGCCTAGTATGAACCTATGAACCTATAATCTGTAAATTAATTAACAAATTAAGCCTGCCCTGTTATGCTTGGAGTATACTGAATAACTATCACTGCCTATTATTTAGATAACTTATCTTAATAAGCCTGTAATAAATAATTCTGTCACTTTACCCTTAACTAATGACTGAATAATGTGAAGGGTGATGTAGTAGAAATGTATGATATAATAAGCTTGTTACAAATACGTCTGTCAGTTTACCCTTAACTAATGACTGAATAATCTAATTCTGTTACTTTACCCTTAAAACTAATAAATAATGTGAAGTAACTGAATATTATTTTTATATTCTGAAATTTGACTGAAATGTACTGTACTGGACATGCATAACTAAGTATGAATGTCATATTCTGGATCTTGACTGAAATTTACATTAGTGTGATACATATTTATAGTGGACATTTAAAATAGCTGTGTATATTCTGAAAACTAACTAAACTAATACTAAAGGAATATCTTTTGCCATTGTTAAATGAACACAGATAAAAGCACAACTGAAACTGGTACATGTTATATTCTGAAAACCAAACTATTAATACCTTTTTCTGTCAGCATTGTCTGAACATAGATAAACTGAAAACTAGTACTGCTGCACAATTGTCTGAAAACATGAGAACATTTTGACAGTGTTACCTGAACACACATAAAAAATAAACTGAAATCTGTTTTCCTGTCAGTATTGTCTGAACATAGATAAACTGAAAACTAGTACTGCTGTACAATTGTCTGAAAACTGACAGTGTTACCTGAACACAGATAAACTGAAATCTGTTTTTGTTATATTCTGGAGACTAAACTATTAATATCTTTTTTTGTCAGTATTGTCTGAACACAGTAAAAACATAAACCGAAACTAGTACTGTTATATAACTGAAACACCCATACTTGCTTTAACTGATACATTTTAACTTTAAACAAACATTGAAGAAATAACTTAAACACATAGACAGTCAACTTCTGTACCACGGCTCTAGCCAAATTTTACTCTGCATTGTCCTAGTCACTGATGAGGTAAAGGAAGGCCTGCTTTAATGTCCTTTTTATAGTTAGGCCTTATAAACCTCTTCTTTTCATTTCTTGTGCAAGGCTGGGTGGCTAAAGTTCTCGATTGTATTTAGTATCAGGTCCTTAAAATAACATTTGCATCTTTAACAATTATAAACTGATAGCATTGCTTATTGTGCTGACTTTATTTACATTTTTCTACATGTAATAAACATTTGCTGTTAATAAACTCTTGCAAGTCTGTAAGCAAATTGATAACCTCAAATGAAAATTAAATGGTAATGTACCACTGTGAATTTCTGTACCTATATAAAATTAATTTTAACTGTTGAACTTTTTACATTTTCTCTCATGACCCTTAGATTTTAACATCCTGTTCTGTGAATGAAACTCCACCCACTGTCTTATTACCATAACCATTTCTTTAGCTGACACCATTTAACTTTTCGGTACTACTGCATGCTGCAATAATTTATCATTACTGTCTACATTTTTTGGATAAATAGTAAAACTGTAACTGCATGCAATTGATCTTTACCATACTGCATTATGGCACACAGTACTGTCTTTAATTCAGCTTGCTAAACTGGCTGTAATCTGATCTGATGTGCTTGGTAAACTGCCATTTCTGTATGAAATATATACAGTCTTTAACTGATTACATAATTTATTTATTTATTTATTTATTTATTTGCAGTTGGTTTACCAGGATAGTCCATTGGGCCAAAATGAGCCCGTTTTCAATGGAGTCCTGGGGAGAAAAGCTCCAGTAAGAAGGTTACAATAGGTTTTACGTTAGATTACAATGTTTACAAGTCAACAAATTAGAGCAAGACATTTCATGTAGTATGGCTTGAGAAACAAGGTTACAAGTAGGTTTTAGGTTATATTACAATATTTTCAAGTGATGCAGTTTAAAGCATAATGTTTCAAGTAGTACAGACAGGTGATGAAAGTTTCAGAAGATATAATACTGGTAATGAAAACATTTCTATATAAGTACTGAGAGGTCCTATATATTGACTAAGCTTGAAAGTATGACACATAATACAATTTATAAAAAGTTTGGTTAGAACAAGTAGAGAGAGTTTGAGTTAGGAGAGGCAGTAGAGGAAGTTAGAGGAAGGGAGGGAAAAAGGAGTTTGCCAGTTTATATTATGATGGATGAGAACAGGAGCATTCCCACTGGGATATTAGGTAAGAGTGAAGAGATTTTTTGAAAGTGAAGTGGTTAGAGATGATACGAATGGATGGGGGTAGGGAGTTCCAGAGACGTGCTAGGCCGTAGGATAGGAGATTTTTACCTGGGGGGCGAGTAGGTTTATGCAATTCTATTAGATTTTGGTTGTTAGATCTTAGTACTCTGTTGGGTAGGTGCATTTTAAAGGCAGAGGAAAGGGATGGACAGAGAAGGGGGTTGAAAATGAGTTTATGTGCTAGAGTCAGTTGAGTGTAGGTGAGATGATTGGAAAGTTCTAGCCATTTTAGTTTGTGGAGAGAAGAACAGTGGTGGCTAGATGATTTGTGGCTAGTAGCGAATTTGGCGATTTTGTTGTAACATGAGGAAAGTTGTGTTTTAAGGGAAGATTGTAGATTAGTTAAGAGTGGGGCTCCATAGAGAAGGGAGGGGATAAGAAAGGAGGTAGAGAGAGTGATTTTGGTGAAGGGTGTGAGGTAACGATTTTGTCGATAGAGCATACCTAATTTTTGATGGGTTTATTTGATATTTAGTTGTAGGTGGGAGTTGAATTTAAGCTTACTATCAATTTGGACCCCAAGTAATTTAGTCTCAGGCACCAGTTCAACAGATGTATTGCTATTACTAGTGATATAGAAAGTGTTTGTATTGATGGAGGTGACTTTAGAGGGAGTGAATACCATTAATTTGGTTTTAGAGGCATTTAGTGCTAGGTGATTTCTTTTCATCCATTGTTCTGTGATTGAGAATGCATCTTGTGTAAGTTTTTGCAGTGTGGGGAGGGATGTGGCAGAACAGATAATAGTTGAATCATCTGCATATTGGATGATATTTGAGAAAGGAATAGAATTTCGGAAGTCATTTATGAATATATTAAAGAGGAGAGGACCTAGTATGGAACCTTGAGGAACTTCAGTTGGGGTAGCAAGGAAAGAAGAGGTGGCTTTCTTCCATTTTACTGATTGATATCTATTAGATAAGTAACTGGAGAACCAGTTCTGAGAAGAAGAAGATAGGTTTAGCTGAGAGAGTTTAGTTAGAAGAAGTTTGTGAGAGATAGTGTCAAAGGCTTTAGAAAAGTCAAGTAGGAGGGTAGAGACAATATGGCCAGAGACTCGGGCTTTGTTTACAGTTTCCAGGAAGGAGAGGAGGGCTGTCATGGTGCTATGACCAGGCCTAAAACCATGCTGTGTTGGAGTTAGTAGGTGATTGTCTATGAGATATGGTAGGAGTTGTAGTTGGATACATTTTTCTAGGAGTTTAGAAATGGGAGATAGGATAGCGATGGGTCGGAAATTAGTTGTATTGTTATTATTACCACCTTTATGCAAGGGTATGATGAAAGCCTTTTTCCAGATTTGGGGTACTATGCTTTCTTGGATAGAGTGGTTTATTAGGATACTGATGGGGTAGGCAATGGCTTCTGCAGCTATGCTAAGAAAGTATGATAGGATGTTGTCAGGGGCATTAGATCCTGGTTTAAGTTTTTGAAGGAGTTTTTTTATGGTGGATATGGGTATAGGTTTGAAAGAAAAAGAAGAGGAAGGGGTAGGGAGGGTATTAGAGAGTGATGATAGTGGAGAAGAAGAGAGTGTAGTAGTAGGAGTGCAGGTAGAAGTGTTTGTAGAGGAAGTTGAGGGTGAAATGGGAGGAGTGGTGTTGTCAGAGAATGTTGAGGTTAATTTAGAGATAGAATTTATGAAGAAAGAGTTAAATTGTGTGGCCAAATCTATGTCGGGAGCATTGGGGTCTGGGCTGGGGTTGTCAATTTTGCCTGGATTGATAAGGGTGGCGACTCCTTTCCAGAATTTCTGAGGGTTTGTTTTATTGCTGTTTTGGAGTATGGAGAAGTAATTTCGTCGGTCAGTGATAATAAGCTTTTTGACTTTATTTCTGAGTGTTTTATACTCGTTATGAATGAGGGGAGACTTATTTTTGTGGTAGAGTGCCCGGACTTTGTTTCTGCGTTGCATGGTGACTAGAGTACTTTTGGATAGCCAAGGAGCAGTTTTGATTTTTATTTGCTTAGTCCGTAGAGGAGCATGGTAGTCGAAAAGGTTTAAGAAGGTTGAGTTGAAGTGGGCAACGGCATTATCTAAAGGTAGAGTTTTTAGAATGTTCCAATTAATAGCTTTTAAGGAGTCTGAGAAGGTTATAGGGTTGAAGTTTTTTTTGGTTGCGAGTAGTAATATAATTATGTGTTTGGTGTATGGGTGAAGGGAGTCAGTGTGTGAATGTGGGTAGGTGATCGCTAAGAGGGTCTGGAAGTGTACTATTATCAGAGAAATAATGAGGGTAGGAGACTAAAATCCAGTCTAAAATGCTGCCACTGGATAGGTTTTTTGAGGGGCGGGTTGTGGAGTTGATTAGCTGTGAGAAGATATAAAGGTTGATGTTAAGAGGGTTTGTGGGAGATTGAATGGAGGACCAATTGATATTCATGTCTTCCAGGATTATTATTTCATTAGTAATGTTAGTGGATAGCCAGAACAGGATGTCTTTGAGTGTAGTAATGTTATCACCAGGGGGAATGTAAAGGGTGGCTATACATATGTGTTTGTGTATATTAACCTGAAATAATGCAAGGAGTAATTCAGCATTATTGAATTGGGGAATAGGTTTGTTATATGGAGTAACTGATAAGGAAGATGAGTATAGGAGAGCTACTCCACCTCCTTTTTTATGGGTTCTGTCTTTTCTTATGATTGAGTAGTTGGATAGTGTTATCTCAGAGTCTTTTATTTGGGGTTTTAACCAAGTTTCAGAGATGGATAGAAAGTCTGGTTTGTTGTGTGTGAGCCAGGCATGGAGGTTTGGGATTTTGTTCACTATACTTTGGGAGTTTAGGGAGGTGAATAATATGGACTTATCTGTAGTGGATGAGGTGGTGGGACCAGGATTAGGGTGAATATCTCCGGATAATAGTGTAGTAATTAGATATAGGATTGGGTTGGATAGATATTTGGACTGTTTAGACTATGGGTTAGGCTTTATTATGGTGATGAGGGGTATGTTAGTTGCTCTGGTGGTAGAATGTTTATGAAGGGTGATAAGTTTATAAGGGAAATATAGATGGTTGCTTATATCGTATAGGTGAGGAGATATTATGGTGTGAGAGTTTGAGGGAGGTGAGTTGAGATGGTTGGTTACATGAAAGGATTGTGAGTGATTAATATGATTGGTCTGGGTGAGGTAGTAGATATAGGATATGTTGAGGAGAAGTAAAAGCAGAGTGGAGAAGGTGGAAGGTTTAGAAATCATAATGATGAAGTAGTTAAAGCTGGTTCTTGAGAGTTGGTATGTAGTTGCTGAGTAAACTATAGGTGTAAGAGTGCTGTATGTATATAGGTGAAGCTATGTTTCTAATTATTCTGATGGAGTGGAGATTTTGAGTAATGTTTAAGTATTGGTGGGGTTTGGGAGTGGGTGTTGACTGAGAAAGGAGACTAATTGGCTAGGATGGGTTTTGTAGGTGTGTTTAGTGATGATTGTTATGGGTGGGGTAAGAGAGTGGGTGTTGACAGAGATGTAGAAACTAGTTGGCTAGGTAGTGTAGTGGGTGTGGTTATGAAGGTATTAATGTAGAGGTGCTGGGTGCGGGTGGATATTGGGGGCAGGGTAGGGGAGCGGAGTGAGCCCGCAGGGTGAACGGAGCGGGTAGAGCCAAGGAAGGTAGAGCGAGAACCTATCAGTGGGATGTTGGTAGGAGAAGGTAAGTACAGGGGACAAGGATTTAGAAGGATAGAATGGCCAAAGATGTTTGAAAAAAAGGAGGGAGAAAAAAGAAATAAGAACTTGTAGAGAATAGTAAGGCAAGTAAAGTGAGAAATGTGGGAAGTCAAGAGTAGTGGAGAGAGGGTGCTATCTAGTGGACAAAAGCTAGAAGTGCACCTGTGATTCCACCAAAGTAAATTCCTTGAGCTGAGAGTGTTGAGGAGAGAAGGGGACTAGTGTAACTAAGGAAGCTAGAAATATGGGGCGGGGGGGCTGAGTTGAGAAGGGTTTGGCTGCTGGCTTTCCTGGGAAGGGAGCATGCTGAACCTAGCAGGGTTTTAGATAAATATGGTATTACAGAGGTTTAGCAACAGTTGCACATACTTATTTAGTTCCTTCTAGGAGAAGCTTGTTCAATTCTCATAAAGGGGATGTATCATCAGAGCTTGTTGTTAATGCTTTAGGAGTGGGCGTCCAAATCAAGCATAGTCACAGAGGGAGAGCAGGGCAAGGAAGTTATTTAGTTCCTTCTAGGAGAAGCTAGTTCAATTCCCATAAAGGGGATGTATCATCAGAGCTTGTTGTTAATGCTTTAGGAGTGGGCGTCCAAACCAGGCATAGTCACAGAGGGAGAGCAGGGCAAGGAATTTATTTAGTTCCTTCTAGGAGAAGCTATTTCAATTCCCATAAAGGGGATGTATCATCAGAGCTTGTTGTTAATGCTTTAGGAGTGGGCGTCCAAACCAGGCATAGTCACAGAGGGAGAGCAGGGCAAGGAAGCTTACTATGGGTACAGTCGCTGAAACCAGGACGCACAGCAGCCGAAGATGGAGTTAATTAAAGAAAGACAAAGGCGCCCTAGGGCTGGGAGGTTTTATAACTTCAGGGAGGATGTTAGGTGGAAGAGGGAGGAGCGATAGTAGGTATTAGCAGGTACAGACTGGAAGAACAGCAGCTTTATCTCAGTCAGAGAAGTTGTAGAATAGGTAGGTGGGATTTGAACTCTTTTTATGCATAGGATCTGAACTCTTAACTGTACTCTCTTTTACAATGTAACATTGACTTTAAATTTTACATTCTGTAAACTAGCAAAACATTATTTTGTCTCTGTCTATATTAAGATATTCTTTATGCATTGCAACACTTTACAAAGCTCTTAACTAATTTCTGCTAAACAAAACAATAACACAAAAATTCATTTGCCAAATCTGTAACTATAAACCTTTTATTCTACAAATGAACATGACAGTCATTTCTGATATACCTTACACACCATAAATGTATACGGTTACCCTTTTTTCTTTTTAACTGGTGACACCCAGTATGTCTTTCTGAGCACTTTAGCTGTGTCAGCTGAACTGGAATTTATTTTATCTTTAAACCATAAATCTGCATGTTCCTGTCATAACCAATTTTTCAAATTCTGTACATTTGCAAAATCATGTTACTGAAGTTTAAAACAGCATATAACTCTGATGATGTTCATACCTAGTACACAACTGTTACACATTGAACTGTTAGCTGCTGTAATCTTTGACCCTATAAATCGTGACAAGACTGCATTTGTGTCCGCTAATAAAGGTCTATTTGTAACTGAAGTTGACTTGTTTGTATTGATCAGTACATTACTCCCTAATTTGCCTGTAAACACTGAAATATTGTCATTTATTTTAACCTTAGACAATGACAGATAAATGCTTTGGTTTGGTGCTGGACTGCCACAACCTTTATAGCTATGGAATGCATTCTTTCTTTATTTTGCTCTGAAATTGTAGCAATTTTACATTGCACTGAAGTCTGTTTTTTATTTATGCTGGAATTTACTTTACCAAAATCTGCACTCTGATTTCCTCTTATTCCCCCTCAGTGCAATGTTTGTACTTGCTTCTGAAAATAAGAAACTAGATGAAGTAATACGAACTTGAGGCATTGCCTGCATGTTATCTACATTGACTGTGTTGGCATTTGTATGTTTAATGCTGCAACATAATTCTGTATTTTGAATTACATGTATACAAGAATTTTATTACAGTCTGAACATTTGTATTTGAAATTGTAGTACAACTTAACTCTGTATGTTCAATTGTATGTGCTGAAACATATACACAAGAATTTGTGTCTGAAATCGTACTGATAGAAGCTGACTCATTATGCGAAAGCTTTCCTGTAGCCTTCTTCTGTGAGTTAATCCTTTTATGTTTAAACATATTTAATGTTCTTGAACGAATAACCTTTAACTTTAAAAGAACATTTCTATTTCTAGAACACAGTTTTTTAGACTGCTTTACCCAGGTTTTAAATTTAAACCAAAGATTTACTGATGTCCTAACTGTAGAAGTATTACTTGACATGTTTATACAACAGTTATGCAAATGACTTTTACTGATGAATTTAAACTTTTTTGAGCTGTTAACTAAAAAGTACATATAAAGTCTTACATGGCTTTATGATCCTGGAAGAATATGTCCTGTTGTCTGTAGCTTTTTAACCTTTTCTTTGCTTCTTGGCTGTGTGACATCACACTGGAAACTTAAAAGTTTGTGGAGATGACTGTTAACTGGATAATGTATTTTATGTTCTGAAGGAAAACTACTGAAGTTTATTGATTTAGTGCTGGTATGCTGAAGTTCTTTGAGGCTTTTCTGAAGTAAACACTGGTGCTGTGCAGTTTGCTTAACAGTTGCAATTACTGTATGCAGAGGTTGTCTGCCCTGTCCATTTTCTGCATGAAGTTTGCATCTGGAAAGTTACTGTTGTCTTACCGAAAGGTCTGCTCAGTAATGAGAAACTGTAGTGCCATCTTTTTTGGCTTAATTTGTATGGAGTCACAGTCTTAAGTTATGGAAAAACACTAGTGTGCTGCTGAAAAGTCTGTTGTGAAATATTTGCTGTCACTGTAATGGTTAATAAAACCTTGAAGTTAATCTGGCTGCTGCACTAAAACTATACCTGAAAGGGTTACTTACTACAGCTGTCTCTGTTGAAGTTCTGAAGTGTTCTGAATGAACACAAGTACATGTAGTGCTGATAAAGTTGCTTGGAATTAAAACACTCCTGTTCTGTAGTTTTCTCTGTAGAACACATGTAGTTGAATGAAACACAGGTTCCCTTCTGAAATGTTGGATATTTAATATTTTCTGTATGTCATCTGTATGTCAGGTTGAACTAACTGACTGACTTCCCTATCTGTATCTGAAGTATATTTTAATAATACAAAAACCCTGTAATGCTTTACATGCCCCCTTAGCCTTGCTTCTCAGGCCTTGTCTTGCATGTGCTTAATTTAACATTACATTAAGGAACATTTTGTAGCTGGCAAGATTGTATCTTTCCCTTGAGAAAAGAACATTCTGTATTTCTGTATTTTCTGCACATTTTATGTTTATCTTTCCTTTCTAATAAACCATCTTTTCTAAAATGTCTGACACTACATATTTTACCTTTTAGTCTGCATAATGCCTAATAACTACTTTAAAATGGAGGACCCTAATCTAACAGTATGTGTGTATACGCGCGTGTGTGTGTGTGTGTGTGTGTGTGTGTGTGTGTGTGTGTGTGTGTGTGTGTGTGTGTGTGTGTGTGTGTGTGTGTGTGTGTGTGTGTGTGTGTGTGTGTGTGTGTGTGTGTGTGTAAGAGTGACCTTTACAGAAAACTTGCATGAGTGAATCTAATTTTGCATGTTAACAGCATGCACCTCAAAATTACAAAGAACAATGTAATCAAATCACAGGGAATGAGAAGAGCTAGAGATGGACCAAGTTCTCATTAGCCTAGATCAACTGCAACAATACTTTCTGGAAAGAGGACACAATGAGAATTTGATGGCCATTATAATGGGACCCATAAAACTCCTCAAGCAAAATAATGATCCAACTGTGCTGAACTTTCCTAGAAGGAAACCATCACAAGTCATGCAATCAAGAATCAATGAAAGAAATGACAAACATAAAAGAAATATTATCCTAACTTATTCCAAGGATTCACACATGGCCATAGGCTCATAGTCATATACTAGGCTAATGACCACCAAGACCTTTATAAGCCTAGCCGTACAGTCCAACCCAATTGTGTCCTTATGAATCATAGGTATTTATTAGGAGGGGATATGTTAGTTAAAAGCTTTCTAGATGTTATGTGGGTGGGTATTTAGTTTGGATGTTACTATCTGCCTCTGTCTATCAGGGACATGGGGCCAGACCAGGGATGAATTTCTGATTTCCCATCCTTTGGTCAAGGTTATGCTTAAATAGGGTTAGGGATGGATTCTATTTCACACTGATGGGAAGCCTGTTCCAGAGTGTGGGAATCATCTGAGACATATGTCTGCCTCACCAACATGGCTCATCTTCCAGGCCTTTGCATGTAAATGTTTCATTTCCCAAATCCCTGCTTACACTCATCAAGGGTATCAGAACTTGTCAGAGATTTGGGATGCATGGCTAGGCTTATAAACACCCTTGTGGTTGTTAGCCTAGTAAACACCTATGAACCTATGTCTTATTTATGTCACAAGCAAAATTTAAATCATTGGATGTAGTGGTTCAGTGCTGTTCATTTTGCAGATGTGCAAAAAGTCCATCAGAGCTAGATCAGAGGATACCTTGTATGCTATGCATATATTGCCTCTCAGTAACCTGTATTAGACAAAGTGTAGAGATAAGGTTTTAAGGTGATCTATATAGGACATTGTAAATATGCCCTGGATTCTCCTGGTAAGGAACCTTTGTGGGCATTCCAATTGTTGCATATCTTTGGTCAGTTACATGTTGAATGGGTATTATACTGAATGATGGTTCTGATAACAGACACATAAAGTTGCACTATGGTTTCCTTGGACCTGGATTTCATGCCCTTACTTATAAGTTAGGCAATATAGAATGATTTTCTTACTACCTTGGCCACATGTTGGTCAAAGCCCAGACTACTGTCTACATATTTTCTCAGATACCTGACTACTGAGTCAACTCTTTGGTGTGTCTTATCAATGGTGTAATTATTCTAGGTGGCAGTTTTCCCAAAAGGCACTATAATGTATTTCTTGGCACTGAGTTTTAGTCAGTGACTTTGGCAGTAGTCATTTGTCTGTGTTAGATCCTCTTGTAAGATGTATGTGTCATGGGGGAATCTATGATAGTTCCCAGTTTGCCGTCATCTGTGAACTTGGTCAGCCAAAGGCTCTTGACATTAGCCTTTACCACTGAAAAGTAGATGCAAATCAGGAGTGGTCCCAACACAGAGCCCTAAGGTACCCACTGGTGACTGGTCTTTTAGTGGAGGTTGTATTACCAATCCTGACTTCCTGGGTCTTTTCTGTGGGCCAGCTGGCAATCCAGTGAGTTATGTAAGAGTTTATGCCCAGTTCAGAGAGTTTGTCAATTATACCCAAGTGAGGTATTGTATTGAATGCTTTAGCCAGGTCCAGGTAGGTGATATGCACTTTTTCCTTCTCATACACTGCCTAGGTGACCATCTCAAAAAAGTCCACCTAGTTTAGTAGGCATGATCTTCCCGTGACAAAGCCAAACTGGATTGGCTGCAGTGTATGAAGGCTGTCTATGTCTTTGTTGATAATTTCCATGATGATTTGCTCCATAAATTTGCATATTAGACTAGTCAGATTAATACGTCTGTAGTTTCAGGGGTCACTTGATGGTTCCTCCTTGTGAAACGGGATAAACGTTGCAGTCCTCCATTCTCATAGTACAAAACTTTTTTGAGGCTATAGTTAAAAAGTGACTCAAATGGTCCTGATAGCTAATGTTTCCAGCTGTGTAGGAGGCATACCAGGATATTGTTGGGGCCCACTGAGGCTGTGTTTTTGGCCTTAGGGAGCAACACCAAGACCTACTGCCTGTTAATAGTTGGGGAGGGGTTATGCTAGTAAGTATTTCATGGAGGGAGGCAAGGGGAGTGGGGAGTGAAGTGTGAGTTGAATTTGCCAGCCAGCAAATTTACAATGTTGCTCTGGTCATTGAAGGTAGCACCATTGACCACCAGTTCAACACACTGATGTGTGCAGCCTTTGAGGTTTTGGACATAGCTGTAGAAGACCTTGTGTTTGTCTTTAGACTGTGAGGCTATCTTGACGTTGTAACTGGCCTTGTTGGACTGGAGTTACACCTATCAGAGATGCCACTGAAGACAGTGAATGTCTTGTCACTTGTAAATCCCTGCATAAACCATAAGAACTTAATCTCTGTTCTGATTCCCAGCTTGCTAACTGGAAAACTATTGGAGTTTGACCAAGAAATTAAAGACAACGTAGGATGATTTCTGAGGATCGTATAGCATGTGAACAAATACCAAATGCAGATTTATATAAATGAATGAATGTCTAGTATTAGAGTTTTTGGATCTTTATTCAAGGGCTTAATACATGGAATGTGGTTGGAGGGAAGGCATGACAACAGCTCATGTCTACTGACTACACTGGAAGGGCATTTGACATTATTTGCACTATTGTGTGTGTGCCATGCATGGATGGCAAGTTAGTAACCTGTTCAGAATGTGTTAAAGAGTGTCAGACCAGAAGCTAAAATGTATCATATATAGGACTTTGGGAATTTGAGGAAAATCAGCAATTTTGTAAGCATTAAGACAACTATGCTGTTCTGGAGATTAAGTGTAGTAATATTCAATTGTAAAATCCGATGAACGATAAAAGCTCTAGTTAGGAAGTGAAACAAAAGAAATTCAAATTTTTAAATTATTAAAGATTACTGCATTGAAGTAGTTAAGTTGGCTGTGGGAACTCGGTTGCACAGAAAGTGAATAGTCAGTAGACCATCATGATGATTGATGTTCTGAGGCATTAATGTATTACCTAAAGAGAGTTACTGCTCACATCTTGGGAGGACATATATTTTTCTGTTTGTTGTTTTTCATTAGTGCAGATTTAAAGACTGTTATCTGATGTTGTATTAGATTTAATTCTGTCTTCTATTCTCATCAGATGAAGTGTACAGTGCTAACATGTAACCAGAACAATTATAGAAATGTTAATGCAAGTTGGGGTTAATAACCAGATATGACAGCAATTGTAATCCAAATGAATGGAAAAAAGAGACAATGGGAGGGACACCTGACTAAGGTAGAGGACAAAGATGATAAAAGGAAGGCTGAGTATAAGTAAATACCTAATAAATGTTTTTTGTTTTAACCTTGTTAAGTTGGAATGGAAATGGCCTCACCAATCTGCTAGAGTCAGATAGTTTGATGTCATATACTAAAAAGGATAAGCCATCAATAGTTTCACTAAAAGGGGCACTTCTGGATGTACAGTAGCACAGAAAGTTAGTTAAATTTATTCATAGGAAGTAGGTGTAAGTTATTCAGAAGGAAAGTCACAGTATTACTTTCAAATGTTATGTCTATGAATGTGGCCAATGAACTGATAGCCACTGAGGCGAAATATGTCACAATGATGCTGTCGGCCATGGGCAAGTATATCATGTTAGTAGCGACATATGTGACTCCTAAAACATATTTAAAGACACTATGAGCAATGATGTCATGAATTATAGCCTTCATCCAAAGCATGCTACTTATGAAGCAGATAGGAATATGTTAACTAGGGTGAAGAATGTGAGATCAGGACTAAAAAAGGTAAGGCTTACACCATATGAGAGACTGTTTGTGAGTTTGAACTGGATAGTCTTGGTTTGGTGTACATAGGTTTAGTTTAAATCAGAGCATGGATTTTATATTGTACTCACCTAAATTCAAAGTGTGGTCAAAGCTGGAGAAGGTGTACATAACAGACTAGTATTTAATTATGGTTAAGCATCATTGAGCGGTGCCACTGTCTTTGACTATATTCTGATAGACATAAAAGTGCTTGGGAAAATAATGGATAATGTGGAGAAAGGCTGTCAGTTCCTATGGTTTTATTAGAAATTGTAAAGCAGAAAACATGGGTAGAAGAAATGCTGGTGACCATATCAGAAAAGAATGAGGAAGTAGAGCTGGATATCTGTGACCAACTGAAAAAGGAGACCAGACATAGGAAAAATCAGTATGACAATGAGATAAGTTTATCTTCAGATATCACTGAAGAAGGTTTGATACCAAAACCGGTCTGAAAGAAGGGAAGGAATAAACATTGTTTGCCTTTGAATGCTGGCTTTTTCATTTTGTTTATCAGTTTGGGTATGCCGTGCACCAGTCGTACTTGCTAGCTCTTTTGGAGGTGTGTCTTCATATAATTTTTGAACCATGACTTTAAGGTCTCCTTTTCAATTGTAGCCTTGAGGCTGGCATCATTTTTATGAGATCTAGTAGATACGGATCAGTGTGTGTTTGTTAGAGGACAGCAAACATTTGATAATATTATAAGATGGTTTTGCTCATGAAGGATACAGAAGCAACAAGGAAGCCACTGATGGTTTTGAGTCTGGATGGTGAAATGGTCTTCAATAGAGTCATCTGTCAGTTCTTAATGAGGGCATCGAAACAGATGAGATTCCCGCAAGGGTTTGCAGATCTTGAAACAGTAATATAAGGAGCCTCTAACATGAGAGTAAAGTTCTCTGCAAGTCTGTCAGAACTTGAGTTAAAACAAGGCACCAGGTGGGAATACCCATCACTTCCATTACTATTTGCACTATACTTTGGCCATTTGGCACATAAGGCAGTGAACATTAGAAGGGTACTCATGGGGAAATAGGTAGGTCAAGATATCATTATTTATGGAACAAACTTTATTAATTTTGTGAATCCATTGAAGGATTTGATATGTTTTTCAAAGTTCACTGAAGTTGGCAATTAACTCAGGTTATCACATAAATGTTCCTAAAGATCAATTAACTATCAGCTGGGAGAAGTGTTAAGGGGAAATACTCATTTTGTGGAGAGTAGTAAAGTTTAGATACTTGGGAATGTATCTGAGAAATTCTTTCCTGGCTTCAATATGCATGAAGCCCTAGCAAAGAAAATTGGGAGTATATTTAAAAACGGGAAGTACTAGTGTTAGAAATGGATCAGATGGTCCAGGCATTACAGACATTTGGCATTACAGACATTTGAACTGTGTATAGAAGTGTGACATTCCACAGATCAGTGGTGTTAATTAGTTAATATGTTATCTGACAGTTTAGCACAGGCAATTTGGCTATGAGCAGCTAAGAAACTTTACCAAGTTATCCAGGGTTTGAGTCCTTAATTTTCCATACTTTACTGTGTGACTCTAAGGACGTTATTTAACTGGACATTGCCTTGGGTCACCTGTGAAGCAAGTTTACCTGAATAAGAAATGACTAATGAATTTTAAATCATCATCATCAGTCCCTTTTTTCCCATTTTCTACATGGGATCAGGGAATCATGTTAACTGTCGCCATCTCTCTTGATTCATTGCAACACTCCTGCCTTCTTTGACACTCATGCCTGACTGTTGCAGATCTTCTTTCACACAATCCATCCTCTTCCTTGCTGGTTGTCCTCATTTCTTCTTACCTTCTTCCTGTCTGTCCCAAATCTTCTTACCAGATTGTCTTCTGCTTTTCTGCACGTGTCCAAACCACCGTAATCTGTTCTCTTTGATCTTTTTCAGCAATTGGAGCTACTTTGGTTTCTGCTCTTATGTCCTCATTTCTTTGTCTGTGCCACAAAGTGCATCCTACCACCCTTCTCAGGCACTTCATTTCCATCACCTCTAGCTTCTTCATCTGCTCTGTCTTTACTGCCCAGGTTTCTGTACCATACAGTAGTACTGGTCGCACCACTGTCTTGTACACCTTACTTTTCAGCTTTTTTTGGCATTCTTCAGTCATAGACTACACCTGACACTCTATGCCAGTTGACTGCAGCCCCTCTGATTCTAGCTTTGACCTCTTAATTCAGACTTCTGTTCTCCTTATCCACCCCTCCGAGATACTTGAAGCTGTTTACTTGTTCCACTATCTTTCCTTCAATCTCAATTCTCAGCTTCTTCTGATTTCCCCAGTTTGCTGCCATTACCAATGTCTTATCTCTGCTTAGTTTCATCCCATGTGCCTTCAGTTTTGCATTCCAATGCTCTATACTTTACTGGAGTTCTTGCTCAGAGTCTGCCTGTAATCCCACATCATTTGCATACAGCAAATTTGTTGATCTGTCCCCTCCAACCTGTTTGCTAATGTAGTCCATCACCAGTATGAACAGCAGTGGGCTCAGAGCTGAACCCTGGTGTACACCCACTCCCACTGGGAACCCCTCTGTGAGGCCGAACACTGTTTGTACTTGAGTCATTGGGTCCTTGTGCATAGCATGCGCTAATTCTACCAATGTTTCTGGGACTTCAAACTACCGCAGTACTGCCCAGATCAACTTTCTTGGGACCTTGTCATATGCTTTCTCCAAGTCTAGGAATGGCAAGTTGGACTCTTTTCTCATCTCTAGCTTCTTCTCAACTATCTGTTGCACTGAAAACATCATGTCAGTTGCACTGCATCCTGATCTGAATCTCAACTGCTCATCTCCCATCTTACATTCTACTACTCTGTGTATCCGTGTATCAATCACCCTCTCTAGAACTTTCATGCAATGTGATAGGAGTTTGATTCCTCTGTACTGCCCACAGTTGTGGATGTCCCCTTTGCACTTGTACATTGGCATGAGTATACTTTTTATCCAGTCATCTGGGATATGCCTTTCTCTCCACATTGCTATGAGTACCCTCAGCAGCCATTTCTCCTGTATTTCACCAAGCATCTTTATCATATCTGCTGTGACCTCATCTGAGCCTGCTGCTTTCCCTGAATTCATTTTCCTTAGTGCTATTCTTACTTCTTCTAGGGTAGAGTCCTCTTCTTCTCTCATCATAGGCTGTTTCTGGGGAAGTAGAGCTTCTGTGGGGTTTTCTTCATTCCGAAGCTGCTGGAAATACTCCTTCCATCTGCCTTTGATGTCTTGTGGACAGGTGAGCAGGTTTTTGCTGGCATCCTTTATGAAGGCTGCCTGACTATCTTCTTTATCTTTCTGTCTTTGCCTTGCAACCTGATAAATTTCTTTGTGCCACCTAACGAGTCACTTTCCAGAAGTTGATAGAGTGCCTCTGATGTCCTATTCTTTGCTATTGCAACTACTTTCTTAGCTTTGTTAGTCAACCAGTATTCTTTCCCAGCCTGGTCGGTCTATCTACCACTTTTTCCTGCACTTCTTCTTTCTTTTGACAACTTCCTGGACTTCTGCATTCCACCACCAACTTTTCTTATGTACAGTACCTCATTTCCATACCCGAATTGGCCACATATGTGTTCTGCAGCCCTCACACTTGCTGTTTTGAGGGCACTGCCATTCTTCTTCAACTCCACCTATTTCCTCCTCTTCTAGGGGTGCTAGACCCCTGAGTAATTCCTTGAATTGTTGTATTTTCTCTCCAGTCAACTTCCAGGTCTTCAGCCTGCTCTGTGTTGACCTTAGAGCCTTCTCTGACCAGTGCTTGCAGCTGATTGTGGCAACCAGTGGTTTATGCTGTGGGCTGACTGATTCAGTGGGGATGATTTTGCAATCATTGATTCTTCCCCAGTGTCTTTTCCTTACTAGGAAGAAGTCTGTGAAATAAAAAACTCCATCATTTCACTCTGAATACAAATTTTGTGAGATAGGAAACAAAATTGAGAGGGATAAATATAACTCCAGCCGACATTTTGTGACTTTGCATTTTAAAAACAAAATGGCAAATTACTAACTTTTATTTTATTATTTTTTTTCGAAAACCTGATTTTTTATTTATTTGTTATTTTACATTTGAATAACCTGATCAGGAAATTCAAACCTAATGCAAACTGTTTTGGATCCTAGTTGTTGCTCGTCTTGGTTTACTATAGAAGATGAACAGGCGGGGTAGTTCATTTATATGCTTTATAGGTTCATAGGTGTTTACTAGGCTAATGACCACAAGGGCCTTTTTAAGCCTAGCCAGGCATCCCAAATCTCTGACAAGTTCTGATACCCTTAATAAGTGTAAGCATGGGCCAGGGAAATGAACCATTTACAGGTTACCTGTGTCCATTAGAGACATAGGTGCCAAACCAGGGATGAATTTTCAGTTTCCCATCCAATTGTCCAAGTTGCACTCAAATTGGGTTAGGGAGGAACTCTGCTTCACACGAATGGGGAGCCTATTCCATAGATGGGGTAGTCTCTGAGATACATACCTATCTGTCCAGCAGGTCCTATTTATATCACAGGCAAGGTTTAAGTCTTTAGAATGGGTAAGTCTGGTGCTGTTTGTTTTGTGGATAAGCAGGAGGTCATTAGAATGGGGTCTGACAATGCCCTGTATACCAGGCATGGATCTCCCCTCAAAAGCCTGTAGGAGACAGAATACAGGGAAAGGGCCTTGAGGTGGTCTGCACAGGACATTTTACTTACACCCTGTATTTGTTACATAGAAACACATCAGGATGGATAGCAGTAGTACAAAATATAAACAAACTGATTAACTGACAGACTAACTACACAGACATACATGCTTACATCTCAACAGCTTACTACAAAATGGCAGTCAGGCTCGCACGTGCTCAGTATTTATACACTTGTGTAAGCCCCTAGAAAGCTTCTTAAAGGTGTACATACATATTGATCTATACTATATCTGCTCAGTTTCCTAAACCAATGACTGACTTCAGTAAGTTGTATTGTATTGAATCAAAATAGTAGAATCACTGTCAGACTTTTGGGAGGAAATGGAAACAAAACAGATAAACTGGCAGACTGCAGTAAGCAACAGAGTGTTTTCTCAGACTGTAATATCACTAACATTACTGAATTCTCTACTTGGAAAATAGCACATTTTAAATTCTGATGAAAACAAATTGTTCCAGATTTCTCAAAATATGGGACACAATCAATGAGCATTACAGAGTAATTAATCCAAGAAGCTTATTTTCCAGTTTCTTAAACTATAAATTATAAATATCTCAATAGCCTTGGTATAATTATATACATATAAAAGCTGTAGTTAGTGGTGGCTGGTCACTTCAAAGGGGGGAGGCTGCAGGAACCAACTGGTAAGTAATCTATCTGGTTGATGTGGGGCTAGAGTAAGAGGAGAAAAAGAACAGAGGGGTACTAGGGTGGTGCAGGATGTCGTGTGCAACAGGAACTGCCATGGAGTGTTTTGTCTACTCCACATTGCTTAAGGTTGATATTGTTGATCTGCAGTTTGATATCTGAGGTGTATATGTATTCAGTAAAATTGCTGTAATGAGCTAGTATATATATTGAGGCAGTCTGTTGATGAAAGTGAATGATCCTATCTGTTTTGAACACAGGTAATGGTCATTGACCAGCTGTAATAGAATCCTGCACCCCCCTTGCTTTGAAGTGACCAGCCACCATTAATATTTTATACAGTTATATAAATATATATATATATA
Organism: Protopterus annectens; assembly: GCF_019279795.1. Taxonomy (NCBI): domain Eukaryota; kingdom Metazoa; phylum Chordata; order Ceratodontiformes; family Protopteridae; genus Protopterus; species Protopterus annectens. Next base: position 374,335,285 of record NC_056736.1, on the reverse strand, counting down.
TATATATATATATACACATATACATACATATATACATATTATATATATATATATATATATATGTGTGTGTGTGTGTGTGTGTGTGTGTATATACATATATATATATATATATATATATATATATATATATATATATATAATGGTGTGTGTGTGTGTGCGTGCGTGTGTGCGTGTGTGTGTGTGTGTGTCTGTTAAATGCACTGAACACAGAGTTTTATAAACTATATAGAGTTTTAAGGTAAAACGACAATTTAAAGACAGCAATGTAGAAACTGTCTTGCCAATAGCTTTAGCAACAAGCAAATACTTTCTGATACCAAAGAGAAAGATAGACAGACAGTGTACCTTGTCTGTTTTACAATACATTTTCTGTCAATATTCTATCCGTTTAGTTGACCATTAGATTACACTCCGTAAACCACTTACTTTCTACCTTTATCTTATCAATGTCTGAAATAAAACCCATTTTTACTGTGTGCTTCCATGCTAATTGCTGAATACCAGCTATAAACTGATTGCTTTCTGCAATGAAGTGCCCCAGAGATTGAAGCAAAAGTCCATTAATTTCCTTCTGTTTCAGTAAGAGAACAGAATTATGTCCACAGCATACATGCTCTCTGAGAAAATTTCCTCTGCTAGGTTCCACTGTATTAATTTTCAGGAAGATGTTCAGGTCTGTCTCTGAATACTCCATGAACATTCCTTATTTACTGCAGGTAGACAACCCAGTATCCTTATTCCAGAGAATAAGTTTCCCTCCAAAAAGTGTCAGCTTCTTAGAATCTGCAGTGTTAGAATTGCTTCTTTTATATGCCTCTAATCAGGTGTCACTAATTGATTGAGCTTACTGGCTAATGCCTTCTGTGTATAAGTAACTGCATGGCATCCAGATGTAAGGATATCAGTACCACTGTACTCTGCCATCATCAGACCAATAATTAAGTGCAGTGAACCCTTTGACATGTACTTACCAGGTGCCTGCAACAGCTGAACCATCCTCAGAGATTTCTTAGCAAAAAAAATGCAAGGTATAACCAACATGTTATATGTGGCTTGATTAAAAGCCCTGTCACTGTATTCCGTTTCCTACCAATTACTGAGGGGTGACGTGCGCCTGACCTACAAGGCAGTCTCTAACCAAGCACTAATAGAAATGTTGCATATTTGCAAAACTAATTGCACAAGGGTTACCCACTCCAAAGATCTAAACATGATCTCTGACATGAATAATTCATGCTGGAGAGACAGATATGTGTCCGAAAGATTTCCCTCCTCTGGAATAGGCTTCCTATTTGCGTGAAGCCCTTCCCTGACCATCTTCAAGTGCAGTCTGGACCAATGGATGGGAAACTGTAAATTCTCTCCAGGGAGATAGTCTGTAAAAATTGTCAAAACCCCACTTGCTCACCTTTGTTATCTTTCCTCTAGGGATAGAAATCTGGGTAAAATCTAGGTAAAACTGGCTAGGTTTGTAAGGGCTCTTGAGCTGTTAGCATAGTAATTTTCTATGAACCTATGTACCTTCTTCAGTGATGGTCAGTGCACAGTAAATCATCTCAATGGGATACTTTCTACGCCAGTGAATGAGTGCATCCTAGCATCTTAGAGGACTAGTTACCCGATTCCCAGTAGCATAATTATGGAAAATCTGCCCTATCCTTGATGGAATTTCTAGCTTCAGTTTTTTTGTTTTGGTGAGGATGTGCAAGTTGCAGCCCTTAATATGCCCTGAGTGAAAACATACCTGAAATACTGAAATACGTAGCAGCTGCTGCTCTTGTGGAATGAGCTTTAACACAACCCTGTAGTGATTTATTTCCAGGAGAGGAACTTAAAAGGCTAAAATGGAGGTAAACCTACTTTCTTGAGCCTGTTACCAAGGGGGAGAAATCTGTCCTCTGGTAGGTTTCAGCTAGAGGATACTCTCAATGAAAATCTTGACTGAAGGATTAGGTGCTACATAGGAGAAAATACAAATGCAAAGTGGGATGGTTGAAATGTGCACCTTGATGGAAAAGGCAAGATTCATTTCAAGAAGGTGATAGGCAGGATTCATTTCAAGAAGGTGACTGAAATAAATCAAAAGTCTTGGTACTGGACAATTTGAAGTATGTAAACCTTTTGAAGAAGCCTAAATTACAAATCTTTCCATATAGGAAGGTAGGGATTCTTAATGTTAAGCATCTTAGCCTCCTCGGAAAATTATAGGTCACTGTAGGAACTAGAATCATATCTGTTAATCTGATAGCTTTAGGAATTTGACACTGTTAAAAAGATTTTTTTCTCTTTAGTTGGGAAGTAGATTGGTATATAGTAGAAGAAGCCACAGTGGATGTGTGCATAGTGATGAGAAGAAAGAGAACCAGGGCTGTCTTGACCACTCTAAGTTAGACTTTGAGTCATGGCACCAAGATGAAAGTCATACATTAGTTTCTGGTTCCAAGAGATGGAGAAAGCATCCAGATTCCCTAGTGTCTTCTCCTTACTGAAGTAACAACACAGTTGCAGTTAATTACTCAGATAAGTGGTAAAGCAATCCAACTGTGATAAGACTCAGAGATCCACTGTATTTTAGAGACTGTACATTTCAGCTACCCTTCATGAGCCAGGGAGATATGTCTACTGGAAAAGTGTGTCAGTGCATTTAGACATCTTTGGAGGAAATTTGGAGATATTAGAAGGCTATGTTGAGCTGCACAGTTCAAAATCTGAGGAGCGTCTTTGAGTAACAGAAAAGATTTTGTGCCTGTTTTAGTGATATACCACATCACCATTGTGGTCTCAAATTTGGTCTGTAGAGGTTCAAGGAGGAAGTTGTTCTGAAAAGCTAAAAGAGCTCTTGAAATCACTTTTATCTTTCTTAGGGTTGATGTGAATTTCCCAAGGAGTCAAAAAACCTTCAACAAAAAAATTCATGAAATGTACACTCCATGCATAGGTTCATATGTATGTACTGTTAGCTGCCCTTGCAATCAAATCTTGTACCTTGTGCCTGTGAGGTAAACATCTTATATATTATGCCAACCCCTAAACTATTATGCCAACCCCTAAACTTTTCCCACTCTATCTTGCATAATTAGATACTGCCTTGCTGTACTAACCTGGAGAAACTATTTTTTTGCAAGAAATACTGGGTCTCTAACTGATTTTTATATGTGATCAATATTTAATTTCAGGAAAGTCTATGATAGCTTCCAAAAGAGTTTACTGAAAGAGCCAAACTCAGACATAATTCCTTGCAGTCCATTGGGAGATATGCTGCTGTAATAATACAATTAAACAGTAGTCCTTTCAATTATGACACCATCAACCAATCATTCAAATATGGAACAATTGTTATCTACCATTTCCTCAGTTGGGCAAAAGCTGGTGTGAAGCATTTGTCAAAGATTCTCATGGCTACTGGCAGGCCAGAAATGATAGCGACAAACCGAAAGGAGGAATGAGCAACTTCGAATCTCAGATATTTCCTGTGTCAGGGTTTTATCTTATGGAAAGGCTAGCATCTTTGCTGAGAATTGCAATAAATGAGTTACCTAAGTGAAGGGTAAAACTGTTTATGGTCATCACAATATTGGACTTTTTGTGATCACAGATTAGTCTATGTTTGACAAATCTAGAACTGGTCTCCATGGTTTGTCATTATGTGGTACAAGGTAGAGTTTGAAGTAGAATCCTTCCTCTTTGTGGCATTCTGGGACTCACTATATTGTTATTTTCAGTAATAGCTGTTTCATAAGGATATGATGCTTCCTGAATCTCTTGTTTGGGGTTTGTGGTAGGACATTTGAATACGGCTTTTGCTGAAATTCTCTAGTATAACCATAAAATATGTTTTGCAAACTGCTTGATGTAATAGTTTCCCTGGCTGTTAAATGATGATGTGAATCTGTCTCCCAGGGGGTGTTGAAGGAACAGAGGGGGGGGGGGGGTTGATCTAGGTAGTAGTCATCAAATTCTTCTTTACTGCTGCTTTGCCTTATTTCCTGGTGCAGCAGTAGATGGGAATTGTTCTTCCTTATATAGTCTTTGCATGGGGTATATTTCCTACAGAATAGCCTTTTACTCCTTGGGAAGTTTCTAGAAAATAATAGCGTTGGGGAATATGTAGCAACTACTTGACTCTTTCTCTACAAATATCATGAGTCATTATCCGCTAGTTTACCAAAATGATGTCCACAGACATTGTAGCATTCAATACTTGAAAATAAATATTTTCTAGACATGATTTTGCCCTAGGCCAGGTATGACTTTGTAAAACTCTTCCAGATAAATACACCCATGGTGATCCATGTAATGTACCATTAACACATTTTAAATCATAGCTGTTGTGACATTATTTCTTTTTCAGGTGTCTATCTGTAATCAGCCTCTGATTTATTCTGGAAAAACTTTTACATTTAGTTTGATTAGAATTTTCATTGGAAATCAGGTATGCTAAATAGTTCATAGAACTAATGGCTAAGTTGTTAGAGCTGTAAAGTTCTTTGTCATATCCATATAAAGTTTGACTTCCCTAATATTGGGTAATGTACCCAAGTTAATATTCTTTTTCTGTTGTGAGAAAGGGGGAAAGGAAAATGGGTCAGCCTTTTGACTGTTATACAAATTTGGCCTGCCAGTGGGTATATTGTACATTTCAGCTGTGCTTTTACAAGTAGCTGTCAGAGTGTCCAGAGTGTTGCTGGTAGTTATCATGCATGACATCTTTAAATGTATCAAGTAGTTGTGGCATAATATACTATGTCTGCTTTAACAACATCATTTATAAGTACATGTTTAATATTTTTTTTTTGCTTTCCCCACTGTAGTCTGCCATCAGCTATCTCCCAGAGCCTATCCTCAATCTTCTACTCTAACATCCATACCATCTGTCCAGCTTACCCCTTACAAACTGGGACTTATAAATAAAGCAGTCCTTAGTATGTATTCAGGAAGACAGCACAGAGGAGATCAGGGCAACCTGGTATGATGCCATCCAGATAAACGAGAAGGGCATTTTGCTGCCCCATCCATTGCCCAATATGCATATGTCAAGACATGTTTCATGCAGGATTAAAGTCTCCAGCCTTCACCAAGGAGTTATAGCCTGAGCTGACAAAATGAACTCTTGTGTGAACTGGTAAAAATGCTGCCCAGATGTTATCTTCCCACCAAGGAAAACTTTTCAGAGACTGGATCTGCTAATTAAAGCCAAATTGCCTGGATCACAGTCAGGGCTCATTCCTTCTGTATATAGAGATAACTCTTAAGTGTTTTTTTTTCAGATTAGTGATTTCTTGAAGACTACCCAAAATATTTATTTGAATAGTTTGCAGTCTTAGAAAAAGTAATAGTTTTAGCAGGTGAATCTGAGGATTGTAAAGCTGTACCATATATTCCAAGACTGGTTCTGGTGGAATATATAGGTGAGACATACAAAATGCCCCATTTTCATAATACAAGACTGGTAAGGGGAAGTTTTTCTTAGGCCTTTGAAGGTGCTGGAGAAGGTTTGTGTTAAATACTTTCTACCAGCCTAAAGTTGTTCCAGAGCAAAAGTATACACTTTCCCTCTTGACATTTAGGGGTCCAGGCCTAGGACTGATGCAGGCTCATACTGAGCTTGGATGGCTTCCTGTTCCACTTTGCAGCAATTTACACTGAACAACATGTGACTGAAGTTCTGGAGACAAGAAACATGATGGGTGGAAGGGTACTGCATAGGTGAGGGCCTTGTAATGTCTTTCAGTATATAATTTGGAATTCCACCTCTAATTAGACTCTGCTTATTTGTTCACCCGTACAAAGGAATTACCCCCAGTTCAGTACCAGGATAAGAGCTGTCTAGAGGGGCCATTATACAGGCAGCCAAGAGGATTGTTTGTGCCATCTCCAGTATCCCAGCAATGAGGGAACTTGTAAAGCCTAACACCACCCACTCCCTGGGCGGGATAGCAAGCTACACATGTCACTGCGGGGACCCACAGTAACTTCTCACACAAATACATTCTTCATTGCACTTGTTAATGAAGGCTGCCACTAGACAATGGCTTTGTAAGTTGAAAACCCACCCCACAATGTGTATGTGTCTTGTTCTACTCTTAGTCCCCCTAGGATGGGCTCGCCCATCCACCCCTGCTAGCTCTGTCAGGCAACAAACTAATAACGGATATCAGGTTCCTGGCCCATGATCGGGACTTTATCCCTCTTTGCTTCTAAAACTGGCAAGGCTGAAATCTTTTTCTCTAAAGTTGTATTATGTTTCTTATGCTCTTCCCTCTTCTCCTCCATGACAAATGAAGACTTTTCTCTTTTTATGAGCATTTGTTGATTTGATGCTTTTTAGTGTCTTTTCTATCAACAAAGAAGCCAGATCTTTAATCCTTCTAAGTCTTGACACAGATTACACAAGGCATTATTATGGTTTGTCCTTGACAAATAAGCACTGAGTACAGTAATCATTTGGAGCTATTTGTCTGCTGCAAGCACAACAAGGGGTGGGGAGCCTACCTCTCAACTGTGCAGATTTTTGTAGAATGTCCAGATTTTTGCCTCATGTTTTTGGTCCATTTTTCATAAAATAGTGGTTTTCTAGAAAATCATTAGCAAATTTTTGAAAATTTAAGTCAGAAAATACTGACAGACATTTGAGTTTCAGACTTCATACCCTTCAGAAAATTCATTCTAATGCAAAACGTGTTCTTCTATCTACTTTCTAAGTCTGTAAGAGTAATTGGTGTGTGTGTGTGTGTGTATGTGTGTGTGTGTGTGTGTGTGTGTGTGTGTGTGTGTGTGTGTGTGTGTGTGTGTATGTGTGTGTGTGTGTGTGTGTATGTGTGTGTATGTGTGTGTGTTTGTTGTATATGGATATGTGTGTTGAGTGTCTGCCTGTTTGTATTTCTGAATGTGTGTGTGTTTCTAATTGTATATTTCTGAGTCTGTCAGTCTGCCTGTATTTCTTAATGGGCCTGATTCCAAAAGCCTTGCTTTCAGTGTAAGTGACCATTTATCCTGAGAGCAGGCTGAGAGCAGGTGTTTTAGAATCTGGCCCCAGGTGTAAGACTGTTTATAGGTAGGTCTTACACTGAAGTAAGTCACTTACACTGAGACCAAGTCTTTCAGAATCCGGGCAGACTTACACTGAGAGCAACTCTTTTGGAATCTGGCCCTATGTGTATGTGTGATTTATCTGTGTGTGTGTTTTAGACATTAAATACTTGCAAAACTTGATATTTTGGATGTAAAATATTTCCTCCAACAAAAATTACAGATACTGCAGTAAGTCTGAAACATTATACATAAAAAATATAAATATAGTAATTAAAAACAAACAAAAAATGCAAAACAATTTAGTAGATAGCCTATTCTCTAAATGCAATAATACCCTCCTGGGTGTGTGGTATGATGAAAATAATGCCTTTCCAGGGGTATAGATGCTCTCCACCTGGGACGTCAGGACTAAGAACACCCCTGGGCATGCCCTATTTATACAATAATACACACCCTTTTGGGCATTATTGCTTGTTTATCATCCTTCTTAAGTAATTAAAAAAAAAAAAATAAAAAAAAATACTATGTGTACTGCTCATTTCCTACCCTTTCCTATACTAGAATAGTCCAGATCCCAGATCTGCTGGTTTCAGGACTTTAGTCTGAGTTTCTGAGTGGTTCAGACCTTGTTGTGGTAGTGGGAGATCTTTCTGCTTATCAGTGAGAGTGGTAAGCATTAGAGCAGCCTATCTGTCGCAAGAGGAGTGGTTTCCAACTCTGAAATTAACCTTATTGGCCATTTTGGGCTGATTTCAATCCCTTTCAACTTTCTGAGTTAAAAACCCATGTTTGTGTGGGTTTGTGCTTGTTTTCACTCGGTGCATCCTGTTTGGGCATCCTGCAGACTACTACAGCACCAGAAATGAGAAGGAGAGACTTTTTGTTGACCTAAGTACCTTTTTTGGCTTTCTCTTAACTGTTTTTGCTTATCGCACTTTAAAAAGCCATTTTTTTACTGTGGTTCTGTGTATTTCTGCTGCATTTTATTGCTAAATCATTTTACTGTGTGTGCACTTGATTTTTCTGCTTAAAAGTTAACCATTTTAACTGCATTTAATACTGTAGGCATCACACTCAAGTGTGACAGCCTTTTCTGAGCATTTTTACCATTTAAATTGCTTTTTGCTGCTTAATTTCTTAAAATAAAAACCCAAAACCCCCCAAAAATACTATCTGTGCTGCCTGTTTTCCACCCTTTCCTATACTAGAATAGTCTGGACCCCAGATCTTCTGGTTTCAGGACTTTAATCTGTGTTTCTGAGTGGTCCAGACCTTGTTGTGGTAGTGGGAGGTCTTTCTCCTTATCAGTGAGAGTGGTAAGCATTAGAGCAGCCTATCTGTCACAAGAGGAGTGGTTTCCAGCTCTGAAATCAACCTTATTGGCTGTTTTGGGCTGCTTTCAAGCCCTTTCATCTTTCTGAGTTAAAAATCCGTGTTTGCGCAGGTTTGCACAAGTGTGTGCATCGCGCAGTGATGCTTAGCTAGGGTTAAACTATACCCAGCGCCATAAAGTCTGCTCTTCATTTTTTCCCTTAGAACTAGCCAGATTGTTAATTTTAGCACTTGAATCTGCTTCTTCGTGCTCAGCACTAAATAAGCTACTAATTACTACAGCACTCAACCTTCCTCATTACCTAGTGGATAACAGTTTATAGTACTTATCCTCCTCAGCTGCTCAGAGGAAAACAGTTCTAGTACTTGCTTCCCTTGCTTGTCAAGTGGAAACTAGTGATTACCCAGGCATGTCCAAGGGACAGCTCCTGGTGTTCTCTCCTGTCTACCTGCTCCTGGTGTTCTCTTCTGTCTACCTGATGAATCTGGGCATCTTAGGGCAAAGTAGTAATTGCCTCATGTACACTGACAACCCTCTCCTCCTACCACCTAACACTACAACCTGCGAGAGATGCATTTATCTAGCCAAACTGGAGGCAAAGCTCTCTCAACCCAAGACTGAACCTGTCAAAAACATTCGTGGAGGGTCTCAATAATAATCTGCCCAAGCAACAGAGACCTCCCAAGCAGAAACGCAAGCAACATCCACCCCTCAACACACTCAACATCCAAAAGACACATAATCCACAGACTCAGTGTGTCACTCAACCACAGCCCATAAGGCAAAACAATGTACCCAAATACATTAGTCATAGGTGACTCTATAGTCAGGCACACTGATGCTCCACTCACCAGACTAGACAAGGAGAAGGTTACTGTTAGCTGCCTGCCAGGTGCCAGGATCTGCCACATAACTCATGCACATACCTCCCTGGGCTACATGAAAAGAGACATGGAAGAGCTCTCCAATCTTGCAATCCAGGCAGATATGACCCTAACCCTCAGTAGCATCCTACCTTCACCCAGAATGATACTGCTGAACAAGGACAAAATGATTGACTTCAACAATTGGCTAAGCTTCTGGCATCATTCTAAGGGGATCCAGTATCTATCTGCTTGGGACGACATGGTCGATAGACCACAATGCTTTTCCAGAGATGGCCTGCACCTGTCACCCCTAGGATTCCGGATATTGGCTAAGGCTCTTGCTGCACTTATAGTGCCTTTTTAGGCAAGGTTCAGCTGACAATCCCACTGCCGTAACAGGTACAGGCAAACAAAACCTGAGGGTAATGCTACTCAACGCTAGAAGTCTAAACCTCAAAATGCACTCATTCAAGGCACTCCTCAAAATGGAAAACATCGATATCTGTGCTGTGACTGAAACCTGGTTCAAGGCTCCAGGGAGCACCCCTGCATTTCCAGGTTATAACTCATACCATACCTTTCGGCCATCTAACCTGGACCGGAACACCAGAGGTGGAGGTGTGTCCATATTCATTTAGGATATCCACACCTCCAGGCTAGTTGCCCAACATAATGCATCTGAAATTATCCAAGTGCAACTAACTCTAGGCAAAACTGCAATCCAAATTGTAGCTTGCTACAGATCCCCCAATATGCCCCAGGATTCCCACTCCCCTTTTCTTGATATACTGGAAAATATTAGGGTTCAACCAAACACCCTAATAATGGGTGATTTCAACTGGGAAAACTACTCATGTACCAACTCCTTTGCTTAATGCTTCCTGGAATTCATAAACTCCAATACCCTGGATCAACTTATCCACACCCTGACCAGGGGCAACAATATCCTAGACCTAGTCATTACCAACATGAGTGATTGATGTTCCACACCTGAAGTCAACTCCTCGTTGGTCAGATCCGACCATAAGCTAATCACTATAGATGTCCACATCCTGCCCCCACCCCCCATTAAGGAAACCACTTTAAAGAATTTCTCCAAAGCCAACTTCATGCTTCTTAAGACAGAAGTGGCAAACTACACGACACCCACGCAGAGGGACAATACAATTATGACTGCAGAATCCTACAGAAATAAAAGCACTTACACGAGTGCATGGATTGTGCAATCCTTAACAGAACTAAGATGCTATCTTCCAAAAAATGGAAGCCAATCTGGTAGTCCCCTGCTATAAACAAACTCTACAACAGAAGGAATAAACTGTTCAGAAGAGAGTAAAATCCCATGAGTGGAGGAGCTCCCTGGTCAGCCTCAGCAAGAAGCTGAGATCCCTCATAAAATCCTCCAAAGCTAGCTATGAAAACAAGATTGCCACTGATTCTAAGGACAACCACAAAGCATTCTATAGCTATGTCAAGAATCTCAATGGCAACATACTGGTCTGCTCTGAGTTACAGCACAATGGCATGAAATTTACAGATCCAACTGATATCGCCAACATCCTGGCTGATAGGTTCAGTGCTAACTTTACCCACCTCTCACCCCCTAAAGGCCCCATATCTATACCAGAAGAATCCAGAGCTCCTGCAATCACAACTGAGCATGTAAAAACTGCACTCTCCAAAGCCAAAAACACAGCTTCCATGGGACAAGACAACATCCAAGGCTGTGTTCTACACCATCTGCAGAACGAACTGGCCCCCCTACTAAGCACCATATTCAACCATAGCCTCACATCAGGCTTTGTTCCCACTGAGTGGTGCACAGCAATAGTTATACCAGTCCACAAAGGGAGAGCCACCACGGACCCCGGGAACTATCGCCCTATTAGCCTGATGAGCCTGGTCTGCAAGGCCATGGAACGTATCATCATGGAATTCATAAACAAAGACATTGGTAACCTCCAAACTCTGGACCCCACCCAGTTTGGGTTTGTGAAGGGCAGATCATGCCTCCTGAACCTGATTGACATCTTTGAAACAGTCAGCAAAGCTGTAGACAAGGGTAAGGCAGTTCACACAGCCTATCTTGACCTCGCCAAGGCTTTCAACACCATTCTCCATTTTGGAATTATAGATAAACTCACTAAACTGGGCATACATTCATATGTCACCAGATGGGTTGCCAACTGGCTCAATGACAGAACCCACACTGTAAAAGTTGCAGACTCCAAATCTGACTTCAAACCAGTGACAAGTGGAGTACCACAGGGTTCAGTCCTGGGTCCTCTCAGTATCTACTTCTCTGAAATAAGGGCTAACACAGAGTGAATCTGGCTGATGAAGTTTACAGATGACTGCAAATTGGGTGCCATAGTTGAGTCCCCAAATGACGTGGACATCCTACAAAAGGGCTTCACTGAGACACATGCCTGGTGTTAGAGCCATGGCCTCAAGCTAAATGCCAAAAATTGCATTGTCATCCCATTTGGTAAAAACTCTACCCATGAATTACCACATAGGTGGCAGTCCTCTTAACACTGAGGGCATGATAAGAGATCTTGGGACTCAGGTGGACAGTAGTCTCTCCTTTGATAATTATACCACCACAGTAGTCAGGAAATCCTTCTACATGGCACACCTTATCAGGAAAGGGTTCTCATCCAGGAAAAAAGAAGTCATTGCTCCCCTCTACTCAGCTCTCATTAGACCCATTATAGAGTACAACGCCCCTTTTGGAATGTACCTCACAAGACATCTTCAACAGCTGGAAAGGCCACAGAAGTACCTCACAAAGAGGATTACTGGCCTCAAACAGATGCCCTACGCTGACCATCTCAAAAAACTCCAGCTTTACTCCTTAGCATATCACCTACTCCGAGATGATCTCTGCCTAACATACAAAGCTATGTCAAACACAGAGCTGTTAGACATGCTACACCTAAAGAAATCCCAATCCCTCCAGGAAACACGCTCTAGGGACCTGAACCTTGTCACCACAATAAACAGAACATGCTGGAGGGATACATTCCTGTCCCAGAGACCTCCCATACTGTGGAACAAGTTACCTATCTATGTCAGGCAGAGTTCCTCATTGGCACCCTTCAAGAGAAATCTTGATGAGTGGATAGGAAATAGAAAGTTCAACCTGGATATCTCTTCTGTGGCTCTTCTCAACAGGGGCACAGGGGTGGCGAAAGCCAGAGAACCGTGTTGGCTAGGCTTGCATAGGCCCCTTGGGCTGATAGTCTAGTACCTACCTATGAACCTATGAAAAATGTTTTAACAGTGTAACAGAGATATGAGTTTTTACCACACAGGATTACTATGTCTAACTTTGAGGTAAATAACATGCACATATAAACACACAGCTTTACTACAGGTGCACAAGTCCCAAATGTTCAAAATCTACTGCCTCAAAGCCAGGGGCTCGAAACACCTTTGTAGCTCAGCCAGCCGATTTTCATGCTCAAACCTGAATATGGGTTCAGGCAAGCAACTTGGGGAGGGAGCAGGGAAGGTTAGGATTAGGGAGTGGGATGGGAGTTTTAGGATTAGGGAGCAGAAGGAGAACTTTAGGGTTAGGGAGCAGGAAGGAGTTTTAGGGTTAGGGAGCAATCATGGAATTCAGGTTAGGGGAGGAGTTTGGAGTTTTAGGTTTAGGGAGCAATCAAGGACTTTAGGGTGAGGGAAGGAGAATGGAGATTTAAGGCAAAAGATTAAGGAACTGGGCTGGGAACTGTGGAGGAGTTTTAGTTTCAGGGTTTAGGTTCTGCTAGGGCTTTGTAGTTTATAGGACCAGGTATTGGGAGGGCTATGTAGAAACAGGTGGCTGGGCTAATGGGAGTTAGTGTTAGTGAGCAGGTTTACAGTGAGCTACTATTACAGAAGCACCTGTAATAGACCCTAGCCTTGCACAAAGACCTGCACTCACTTATGCAATTCTGTACTTTGTTTCTCCTAAAACGTGTCTGATTTTAAAAAAAAAAGGAAGTGCTTCCCTCGATAAATAAATAAAATAAAAAAATAAAAAGTAATTGTATTTTTTCAAAGGCCTGAAACTCTTTTTTTTATATCCCTCATCTACAGCCAGCCATTGTACTTTGGATTTACCAAATGCAGTTCCCTCATTGGTACTAACTATAATTAACTGTGTGACCATCTGACTTACTGAACCCTTTTGGATTTGAAAGTAAACTAAGGTAAAGGCCATAATGCATTTCTGTGTGCATTCTAATTTAATATTTTTACACAGTCATTTAAGTAAATTGCAAGACTCACACACCTTACTGTTTATATTGTCTTTTGTCTAGAACCTTTTCTCTGCCATTTCTAGGATCCACATAGTCAACTATGGCATTAGCACTGCAAAATTTTCTAAGAAAGGTAATATGGCATGAGATGTCTTTTTTTCGCAGAATTTCAAAGTTCTTCCCCACTTTACATCTGAAGACTGGACTGTGAGATGAAAATGATAAAAACTGTGTGTAAACATACTCAAAACTGACAAATGCATGAGCTTCATAGCCTTATCAATTCTCAGCACTTTGACATGAAACTTACAACATGCTTCCTTCAACCTTTATATAAAGCCAGTGGCTGTCATTGCTGAAATGAAGGCAATAGTGACCTTTACAAGTATTAAAAGGAGATTTTTTTTTCATTTGTACCCGAATTGACCTTTGTGACAGCAAGACAAAAATATTTTCAGTGTTTATGTTTATGATTCATAATGAAAAGCAGTTTGATGAATATTTGGGCCCAAACCACTGAAAATTACCAACCTTAGTTACAATTTAACATATAACATGGCATACTCAGTGCTGTAACTGACAATTTTCAACATTTTATTCTGATACCTGTTTCATAGTTATCTTTTCAAGCCACGTTAATTGTAACTATACATTTATTGACATACACTTGTTTAACAATCTTCGTCTATTTTTTTGTCGTTAATGCGACACCATGCTACCATTAAGTGGTCAAAATGTACAACTTGTAAATGACTCAACAACTGACTGGGATCAAATAAGCTATAAGGTGACGTGTTATATGATTTATTATGAAAGCAAATATAAACTGAAGAAAAAATAGAAAGGATATGAAAGTATACTGATAACATAAATTTCCTCTATTTTTATGATTAAAGTCTATGTCTGCACTTTCCAAAGCAAATGTTATTAATAAACACTAGCAATTGTACATAACCTCTTTACCATATACAAAACAAATTTATACAGTTTCGGATGCAAAACGTGTTATTTTTATATTTAAATTTGTTGATTAAAAAGGCCCCAGATTTTTTTTGCAGCTATAAACTGCTGCAATGACATGCTCCTTATTGAAATTCAGCACTTAAAATGCAGAATGCTGACAAGCTGAAAAAAAAGATCAATAACACAGGAGAAGAGGGAATCTTGAAAATTGCTCTTTTTCTTTAAACTTCTTTGCCATACCTTGGAGAAAAGGGAATATTCTGAGAAATGGCATCTTAGACTTAATATATGTAAGTGTGTTCTTTCGCCCATTCAGTTTCTGTATTTTGGGACTTGCTGCAGCAGCTCCCAACGTGGTTACCCCAATGACATGATGAATGACTGAATCCACAATGTCTCACCACCTAAATTACTGTATAGGGTATTATGTTTTCATGCTAAATGGAACACCTGTTAAGCCTTATGTCACAGAAAGGCAAGTTGTCAACTGTTTGTCAACTATATTTTGTAGGTGGAAAACCTTAACATTGGAAAATAACATGCACAGTGATGCAACAGTGAAAACCACAATGTAACTGCAAAGTTACTCTTCTATGCAAGTTATTTTTAATCAGCCAGAATACCTTCTTGGTAAATATAAACCATTACCCAATACATCATTTTGTGGGTCATATAGAAAAAGTGAGTAGGCAGTGAAACTAAAACATCAAAAAACATACCACAATCATTATTATTTTTTCAAAACAACTTACACCCTTAATATCAGGAGCTTAAATGGAAATGAAAGGTAAAACAAAGATGCATGGAAAGAATAGACATACATTTTATTGTATCTAAAGGAAGTATTTCTACAGTGCACAATTGTTATGAAGACAAGAAAAGCAATTTTACTTCCCACTGAATTACTGGACTGACTAAGTGAAATCCTAAACAAGGTTTATTCATAGCCCAGTTAAGGAACTGAAAGTCATGACAAGAAATTGAATCATCGGTGTGTGTATGGGAGGGGGGGGGGCATTCCTAATATAAGCAGAGACAAGCACAAACAAGTTGAGGGTTAATACTGCTGAATTATGTGACACAGAAATGTACAGAGACTATGCAAGGAACTTGCCTTAAGAAACTAAGCATAAGGCAGATATATGAAACGTGTACTATACAGTGTTACGCAATTCCTGGGAGAGTCTGTGCATCAGTACAACCAAAGTTGATGTTTCCAAAATCTCAAAATAAGTATTTTTTCTGAAATATGTCTTTGAATAATTTGCAAGTAATCCACAAATAATGCATGGGACAGGTACAGTAGGCCTGCAAGAACTGTATATGTATTTCTAGCATCCTCATCCAGATCACATGTGGCATGAAATGTGGCTTGCCCCTTGGCTGTTTCAGTCCATGTCTTACTTCTTCTACAATGTTTAATGGAGAATATTATTTGGTTCCCTCAAAAGAACCACTATGGTTAAGCTCTTAAATAGCATATAGCATAGTTTCTGCCTATAGACTGCAATGCAATACTGTAAATGAATGAAAAGAAAAAATCCAGAATGCTGTAAAGTAACTTTTAATGACGAACAAAGACCCTGCATTATTAAGTCTCCATAGGACACCCTGAAGCACTGATCTGTTTTCACTTTCTATGCTTCATGTGACATTAACCGGCTTTCCTTTTATATCATGGTATGAGTAAGCTGTCTCCCTCTATAACATAATTTTGCTTTCTTACTACAGAGTCAGCAAAGTATGACAGTGATTATGATCTCAATCTCAACAGTACCAGAACTGGGGTTCAATCCTAAATTCTGGACACTCTTTGGGGTCAGCTTGACCTCCCCATGTCTGTGTGTATTTTATGTTGACAGTTTAGTTCCTCCCAAAAACATACTAGTTGATTGGATACTCTAAAAATGTTTATATATCTTGTTTTTACCCTTGCCCATATGGCTTAGTTTATGAATGAAAAGTGTCTGTGATGACTAGGTTACTTACCCACTTAACAAAAACTACATTAATATTAACAAGAACACATGCCTACAATTCCCTGACAGGAATAAATACAATAGAAAAATACTTGTAACTCTACAAAGCCATTTAATTTATTCTAGTCCTTGTGCACCAACAAAATAATAAGAAATTCAACAGTTGATCACTTAGTAGGTATGCATCTAGGTTACTGGACTGTGAGTTGATGTTTCCACGGTAATATCTCATTATGTATAACTTTTGTTCTTTCTATAACATGACACAAAGTTCCTCCAAACTGATATCGCTTCATTTTTCACTGATACTTTTTGTTCCTATACTTGCTGACCATTAAGTCTCCCCAATCAGACTCTAATCATTTGTTCCCCCAAACTGAGTATCCCCAGCATGGGGAACCATCCAGAGGGGCCATCATTCAGGCAGACATGAGACTGGTTTGTGCCCTTAATGGTATCTTGACAATGAAGATGCATTTTAACTCCTATTCTTTCCTCTGAGTATGCTGATGAATGACTCGCATTATTAGGGGACTGTTATGTTCTCCTCAATGTGACTGCATGCTCCTGGGTTCTTCTGATGAGAGTTGCTGTCAAAGTGGCCAAACATCCACTGCAATGCCACCCCTCCTCAGAGGGACTGTTACACTGGACAGCCCCAGTCTACCCCCTTCCTTCCCATTTCAGGCATGCCAATCCCCCCACCCCAACTTCAATAGATGCCCATGCCACTATGATTTTAGTTCAGATAATCTGAACTAAAGTCATCTAGATCATAGGCAGGGCTTTATCCCTCTATGCAAATGTGCCTAGCAAAAAACTGATTTTTCTTGACAAAACTGTTGCATCTCTTTCCATTCCTCATGAAAATGACACAGCATGCTGCAAAGTGGTTATGTTGCTTACCTTTCAACTTCAGTCTAATAACTGGAGTTATATGAAGATTGAAGATATATGGCAGGAAGGGAACTAACTCAGTCAATTGCTTGGAACAGGCCCCCAATGGTCTCCTGAACTACTTGCCTAGTAATTATCTATGAGTTTTACAAGCCTGTAGACACCCGTTTTGCTGAAGGCATGTTAGCTGTGAGCTGCACTCCTTGCAGCACTAAAGATGGAA
This sequence comes from Protopterus annectens, assembly GCF_019279795.1. Lineage (NCBI taxonomy): Eukaryota > Metazoa > Chordata > Ceratodontiformes > Protopteridae > Protopterus > Protopterus annectens. The sequence continues at coordinate 374,317,742 of NC_056736.1, read as the reverse complement.
GTCAGAATGTCACTGGAGAAGTTGGAGCAACACACTTGAACTGGATGAGCATTACATTCAGTACCTGACCAAGATCTTTCATAAGATGGCTACTTGCCTGTCCAGATGAATTGTAGCACCAGTAAACCATTGGACCATGTTCTTTTTAGTGGTAAACAGATTGTGTAGTTCAACTTGCCTCATTACCTGACATTAAATCAGTGTGTGATGTCTACCCATTTTTTTTTTTGATAACAAGATCTTCACTTTAAGATCTGCATTCCCTCTCTCTGGCATCATATGTGGTACCTTGGTCTGTGAAATGGCTTAGTTTCTTACTGGCCTGAACTTAGCATTCCGGAGTATGATGAATTCCTGATCATGATTTCTAGCATGTCTTCTAAAACTTGTGGACTAGACCCTCGCTCCTTTACATTTGGGCTTGATAGCCTTGATGTGTTGGATATGACAATTTTCAGATACTGATGCCCTTAATGAGGCCTTTGATTTTTCTAACCATATTGAAGAAGACTGTTGTGACCCTGATTCTCAAAAAGATATCTTTAAATTGTACTGCTCTTGACAATTTCTACCTAATCTCAAAAACTTCCTTTCCTTGGTAAAGTTAGTGACAATGTAGCCTATTTATTTATTTGTTTGTTTGTTTGTTTATTTATGGATTTATTTATTTATGTCCTTATTTATTTACCATTTGTTAACTGAGTAGGTGCACTGGTCCAAGAACCTCTTTCATGTATGACCAAACCATTAGGAAATAGTAGAACAAGAGCAATAACCAAGCAAATGGGTAACAGTAAAGAAAACTAGACTATACAGGTAATTATACCCTGAACGGTGTACATGTATAGGTGATACAGGTAGCACACTCACAGTTGGTGCTGGATGATCAGAAGATCGTGGGTTCTATTCTCACACCAGGTACTTGGATTAATATTCCATTACTGACACTACACTGTAGCAAAGGGGGGGGGGGTTGTTGCACTCCTGAGTGTGTTGTCCTACACATGAGACATAAAATCGAGACCCCATCTTCCTGAGTTGGTGGTAACTCAGGTGGATGTAAAAGATCACATGGCACTAATCAAAAAAGAGTGGGGGATGTACCCCAGTGGGGCATGCCCAAAGTTTTCCTAGTTAGTATGAATGCCATCTTGGGTCTCCTTTGAAAAGAGGACACTGGTCTCATGGAACTTACCAGGTCAACAATGAGAAAAATAAATAAAAAGATAAAATAAAAATACAGCAATAAAGGAATATAGCATGTACATAAATACATTAAAAACTGACTGTTCTTAGCGTGACTTGAAATATAGTGTTTTAGACTTAAACAGTGAGTTTAGGTTGAAAAATACATTTTTTTCACATGATAATGGAAACAATCAAAGCTGGCTGATTCCATCAGGTGCATTTTTTAGTTGTTTCTTATTGGACAGCCTATCTCCAACTTCAGTCATATCTTATGGACAATTGACATATGGACCATTGTCAGTCCAATTTTCACTCTTTCTGTAGTATTGATGCTGCATTTATTAGGATTGTGAAGGATCTCCTTATGGTAAGAGACCAGAGCTGCTATTTTTTCTGTTCCTGCTTGATCTCTCTACAGCATTTGACATTAATGAGCACAACAATCTGACCAGCCAACTGCATTTTCTTCTATAGACCTTGAACTGTTTGCAGTCTACACTTAATACTGTATCCAGAAGGTAGTCACACACCATTAACTTCTTGTAATCCTCATCCTTTAGATTGTCTTGTGTTTTTTAACCCAAACTTCACTTTAATTCACATATCAATATACACGCAATGCAACCCACATGCATGGTACGTTCCATTTTTCTGCTGACAGTTGGTGGTTAATCTTTCAACATATCCTTTTTATGCATTCCTTCCATCTCTGCATCAACACTTACATTCCATCACCTCTTTCCTTCTCTCTTTTATATATTACAACTAACAAATCATTTAATACATTTATCTTCAATTTTTCATTCTTCTTAATATTTACATAGCTGTCGTGCATATGTTATTTTTTCTGCTGTTAGAGAATCCATGTGTTGTTTTTCCCAGCTGCCTGCCCATTAGCTTTCTTTTCTTATTCACCATTTCCTTGGATCCATATTCCCTTTGTTTCCCATTATGTTCACTTCATCCATGGTGTCTACCTTCATTTCCAGTTTCCCTGTAAACACATTGCTCTTTTGTGCTGTTCCAACTCTCCCCAGTTGGAGAGTTAACTATTAACACTTTTATCATCCACTTCATGTCTCTATCTGGTGTTTTACTTCCGTAGCTCTTGCTCTCATTAAGTTATTTCCTCATTTAACCATCCTTCTCATCTTTTCTGGTGATTCCCATATTCCTTCTCCTTTACCTGTCTACCTCTGCAATCATCACATTTTCTATTGATCTTCCTACCTCCTCTTGGACTTTCCTTTTCTTCCATTTTCTAATTATTGCTTTCTTACCAATTGTTATTATTAATCCCACCATTTCTTTCTTATCTGTTAACAAAAATGACAAAGCCGGAAATATTTCCTTATGCATCTGGCTGCTCAATGCTAAAGAAAAACATTTTCAATCAATGTCTGGCATGCACATTCATCTGTGTGGTAATGACTTTTAGTAATGTGAATAACAGCGGCAGCTGGTGAAGCTTTTTCCTGACAGGTGATAATGAGTCAGTGTTACACTGTAAGACCATATATTGTACAGGCATGACACACACCCCTAAGAGCTGACCCAGTGGTCAGTGACTTAGGGACACACATAGACAGTAATCTAGCCTTTGACAATCATATGTCTACAGTAGGGAGGAAATCATTCATGTTGCGCAACTTATAAACAAAGTATGACATCTGGGTCCAAGGCAGTCATTGTTCCACTATAGTCGTCATTTATCAGACCTATCATTGAGTACAATGCCCCCTTTGGTATGTACCTAACTAGGCATATCCAACAAATGGAACATCCACAGAGGTTCCACACTAAAAGAATACTGGGACTAAATAACATGCTCTGTGCAGACTGCCTCAAGGCCATATCCCTGTATTCTGTCTCCTACAAGCTATTGAGGGTAGATCTATGCCTGGCATACAGTGCATTGGCAGACCCCTCTCTGACAGACCTAATGTATATTCACAAAACAAGCATCACCAGATGTACCCCTTCTAAAGGCTTTAACCTTGCCTGTGATATAAATATGACCTGCTGGAGAGACAGGTATATATCCCAGAGACTATCCCATCTCTGGAACAGGCTCCACATCCATGTGAAGCAGAGTTCCTCCTTAACCCATTTCAAGAGTAACTTGAAAAATTGGATGGGAACAGGAAATTCATCCCTAGTTTGGCACCTATGTCCCTAATGGATACAGGCAGCCTGTAAATGTTTCATCTCCCAGGCCCCTGCTTGTAAATGTTTCATGTCCCAAACACCTGCTTACACTTATCAAGGGTACCAGAACTTGTCAGAGTTTTGGGATAGATGGCTAGGCTTAAAAAAGTCCCTTGAGATCATTAGCTTAGTAAACACCTATGAACCTCTGAACAGAAAGACCCATGTTTTACTCTGTAAGGCACCTCCTTTAGCCAGAGCATCAGCTAAGTTATTTTTAGCTTTGTCTCCTTATTGTACTTTTTATTGGTCTTTGACCTTTTTCCAGTAAACTGTTAAACATAATCATAAACATAAACATAATCAAATACTAACTGATCTGTAGTTAGGATTACCTTTGTATGCATATCTCTTTTTACTTTAGAGGCGGGCATGCCATTTATTTTCCAGATGACAGATGTGTGAGGAAGTTATATCTGACATAATCACTCTGTACACATCACAATGCCCTGCAAAATGAACTGGACTACCTGCATGTACAACTACATATACAGCTGTTAATTTAACATGTTAGGTAATTTTGGGCCTAAGCTTGAACTTGGTGTATTTTAATACCACTATACTGGCTTCAGTGCTGGTTAAAGGAGCAGCCATCAACATATGTCCTGTTAAGATTCTTGGGCACATTTTCATCATAATGATGATGTCTGCTTAGTTGCCTGGCAATGTCTACTGCTGAGTTCCGCTGAGGTACTTGTCTAGGCTCCTCAGACTATGTACAGTCATACATTTGCTGATTACCTGTCACTAAGCAAATAGACTATTTTATATTATAATTTATATGTTTATTTCTTATTTTTTTTGTTTCCTTTCTCAGAGATATTGCATTAAAAAATTGAATACTTTATCTGATTTTAATACCACTATACTGTCTTTTTCAATTGTATTTTCATTTCTTCACTTTGATGTATGCATATGTATGTGCTTAGAATTCAGGTTTAGTAATAACATCAATCTTGAAGTCAAAGATGAATATGAAACACACATATGCTTAACTTTTTAACATCTTTTTGAAGGGATATTACCTCTGCACAGCCCAAAATAATGTGTGTAGAGTAATAACAGATTGGGTAGAGGATAGAAAGCAGCCAAAAGCTAGGCAATCTAAGTATAGCTTGAATCAGACCCCATGTCTGACAATTCCCCAGATAGATAAGGATTTATTTAGAAACTAGATATACTAACAGTAGCATCAGTGCTGCCTTATATCAGAATCATGATTCTGATTATTATGTTATATATTTGCTAATAAGACCCTAACTGAGGCAGAGGAAATATTTCCAGAGTGTGAAAAGTCATTTTGAGGTCTACATGGACAGTGCAGAGGAAATATATGTCACAAAAGCTAGTTATGGAAGCCAGACGTTAGTTCGTCTAAGAACAAAAAGGAAAGTCTATTTGCTCACTGACAATCAGTAAATCCACAACCGTATATAATCTCAATCCCCAGCACTCCATTATCAAAACAATATTGGCATCCAAACACTGAACTAGGCTCCTGTGTAACACCAGTAAACTCTTGCACTGTAACCCAATGGTCTGTAAAAAAACACCTGGTCAGTTTTCTTGTTATTATAATGTTAATGATTTGATAACTCTTTAACAAAGTTACCTGGATTATTTTGGAATCCTTTGTTATTTGCAGTGTGGATTCCTGGATTGTTGGGACTTTGGGCAATGAGAACTTTTTTCCAGCATGCCTTAAATGACACAGTGGCAGAACAAAAATTAGACTTAATTGCCAGTAAAAATAGAAAAATCAGCAAAGTGTCGGGTTATAGACCAAAGGTCAGACAACAGCAACTCAAATGTCCCACTTTTTCTAGAAGGCATGCTGAAAAATATTCCAAGTGACTAGTCACAAATAACAGCCAAATTAAAATGTGGACTTAGTAATTGTACCCCAGAGATGTCTGACAGACATCAACCCAAGAAAAAAGGAAAAAGATAATCTGTAACAAAGATTTGATAGAAATCCGCAGCACTCCATTTTCAAAGCAATATTGGCATCCAAACACTGAACTGGGCTCCTGGGTAACAGCAGCAAACTCTTACTTTGTAACCCAATGGTCTCTAAGAAGCTGACACCAAGCAGAGATAGAGATAGGGCATTGATGGAGAAAGCTGTTAACTGAAAAGCCAAGTAAACCAGTACTTCACAACAACAATTTGTAACAAAAAAGCTCTCATTCCCAAAGTCCCAACAATCCAGGAATCTCCACCGAAAATAACACAGAAATCCAATATAATTCAGATAATTTTGTTAAAGCGTTATTAGATCATTAACATCATAATAAGAAAACTGACCATTTTTTTTTACTACAGACAATAACAATCTCAGCCAACTTCAGAAATATGCAATACTCACTCAATACCTTTTGTCTAAGTGTTTCTTATCTACCTTTTTTGTCTGCATTGTATCATTGGTTTTGCCTTACTTAACATTCAGTTTGTTACAAATAAACAGTTTTTCCTTCCCAGTAGCATTTTTTTGCCTTGTTAGCATTCATTGCATTCCAGAAGTTATTACTCACACTTTATTTTCATAAATCCTTGACTTACAGGAACCCCCCTAACAAATATGGGAAACTCTTTTCAATACTACATAGAAGCTCTGTGAATCTCAGTAGTCATCAAAATCATTTAGTGGTCAAAATTGTTTTGCAGCTAAACTGGGCTTTTTAATGAAGACAGTATTGCCTGCATTTTAATTGAGCTAGAATCTACATTATATCAATATTTCTGCACATGGCATATAATTATCATCAGTAAGATTATTTACATGGAAAAATATGCAAGTCAAAAAATATTAATTTGATGAACAGGCATATTAATGTCTGATAGCCCACATGTAACTAAAATGGTACTCATTCATTTTAACTTTTCAAACAAAGAGGAGCAGTGATTCAAATCTCCAAAGCTGACTTGGAAGTCTGTTTACTGTTTTTCACAATTCTGAAATAAATTCTTTTTATGAGGTTTAAGCAGCTATTGCATTTTATTTCCATTTATATTTTAGGCTGCGGCAGTATAGGCATCACATGATTTTCTTCCTTTGTCAGTTCATAAATGTACATTATCTTTACAACTTAAAACTTGCTCTAGCATGCATTTAATTAGCTTTCATTACTTTACCACTGAATGTATTAATATAATACATTTAAAGCTATGTCATATGTCGTTAAGCTGTATTTGTTTTATGACTTCTTTAAGCAGAATGCTATAATATGGAAGTTATGCAATCCTAACTACTGCTAAACTGCACAGCTTGTATACTTAAAGCATTACATGCCTTGTTTCTTGGCTACAGCAACAACTTTAAATGTCTGAAATGATACAGGTCTTCAACTGTACTCTACACTTAACCATTTTCAAAACAGTCTTATTCTGAACAGCTGCCACCACGAGTAAACAAAAATATTTCATGTATACCATGTATAGTAAAGTGATTAAGAAGACACATTTTGGATCCATAGTTTAAAAATAACTTTACTGGATGTAAAAGAAAAACTTCAAAGACCAAAGCACGTTAGGTTCAAGCAAGGCACCCTTTATTACTTGCAGCAAGGAGACAAAGCATGTAGGTACAAGGTTTGTCTGATTTTCTGGAGATCAGTATGTTATTCTTATATAGTTCTCTTCATGTCATACAGAAAATGTTACCAAATCTACTGCTGACTTAGTCGGACACAGCTTTCTGTATGTTACACAAAAAATGTTACCAGACTTATTGCTGACAGGGTCAGATTATTGCTGTCTTGCAAAAACATTTGAGAAAACCAACCTGGCCTTGGGCTTATTTTAGCCCTCCTTGGTTCTTCAGTTCTTCAGTTGTACAGTTCTAATACATGTGTTACATTTTGCCTAGATTCAAGGTACATTTCTAGCTTTGGTACAAGTAATGCTGACAATGGTTTAAGCTTTCAAACATCTATTGTTTTCTTTATCAAGGCTTCTAGCAGATGCACATTTTCACATGGCATAAGCAGAATAAAATGTCTCTTATTAAGTTTCTAGTAGCTATGCAGATTCATATAACATGAACAGAATAAATGCATTAACCCTTTTAAGCCTTTAATGCACTAAGCACGCATATTGCTATTATGCATTTTTCTAACATTTCCCCCCTTTTAATACTTTATTCTACTTTCAAAACAAGCATAAACAGTTTCTATTCCCTTAACCTCTTCCTACTCAGGATTTGCAGTTAGAGAGTCATTTAGTTTAAACCCATGAAAGTATTTTTCAGTTTTTGAGTAATTCTTCGAGTTCAACTTCCTGGTACAAAGTTTATGAAACTGAAATGTCTACAAAATTTTTAACTAGTCCTTTTATGCAGGGGATGCAGCAGCACCCACATACCATCAGTAGGGCTATCTCTACACAGCTGGCAATCAGAATGTTCATCAGGATACTGCCTCAACCCCCAAACCATTTCTGAAAAAAGTCCGTCAATGGATTTGGTCCCGGTTTGGTCATGGCCGACACTTGCTGAATTACCTCAAGATGGTTGTCTATCTCATGTCTGTAGTCAGGAATATACGAACAGCACTCCTCCTGGATTAAAGTGCATGTACCTCCTTTTGCCGCTAGGGTGAAGTCAAGAGCCATGCGATTTTGAAGTACTACTGTTCTCATGGCAGTCAGTTCATCGGTTACCAATTCTAGGGCAGAAAAGGTTGCATTACTCATTATTTCGAGAAGTTTAGACAATTTTCTCAGTTACCAGATTGATTTTGTTGCTCCATATGCTGGTAGTATGCCTGCCCATGATATAATGGTATCACTCAGATCTATGTGCGACAGTCAGTTGTTATTCTCAGGGCCTAAGTCATGATGGTATTTCCAGGGTGCATTGATTTGTCCCACATTCTGAATTTTCCCTTGAGGTAAAACTGCAGTGTGTCGTATGGTCAGAACCAGGAACCCCAAAAAACAACTACCGGACCAGTTTTTGGGTAGCCATTTATATGCTTTTCTTCCGCATATAAAGTAACAATCTTCCACTTTAGTAGTGACTTTACTATAAACATACCCTTATCCTCCGTGAAACATTTTTCTGTCGATTATGGACAGTTGTTTGTAGAGGACAGCATCATGTTTTACTTCTTCGATTGTCCTATGCATCAGTTCAACAAATTATAGCTCGTGTTGCAATAGGATCCGATGTTATTAGATTTAGTGTAGCATCTATAGGGAACTGTTACATTGCAATAGCTCCAACCTACCTTGACTGTATCATTCTTATAAAACACATGGTTCCCTTCTGACAAATAGACAAGTGCAATGCTACTTTATCTTTTGATGTGACATTTGATGTATCATGAATTAGGTTTTTCCAGGTCTTATTAGCCCCTAGGGGAAATGAAGTTAGCAGTAGCCCCCCGTATGCTGTTGGTAGAGCTGTGCAGACCCAGCAATTTGAAACATTAAAGGTTTCAGCATACACATATTTGATTGCCTGGTAGGTACTGAAGTTCGGGTGCCATTCTGCACGCTTATTTAATTCTACTTGTGTGGCTGAGAAAAGAAATGGCCGCAATAAAAAGATTATTGTTACCAGTGCAGTCAACAGGATGGTCATGTAATACTTCTGTGGAAATGGTTGTTCTGCATTTCCGTTTTCTCCGGTTCTTCCAAGTAGGTGTATTTGGATCTTACTTGATTCCGTCATCTCACTTAGGACACGTGATCTTACTCTCTGCCCTATAGGACTTTTAGCACCGATGATTGCTTCACTGGGTTTGAGATGGATCAGTTCCTATTGATCTGACCCCCCTTTGTAGCCAGACTTTTGTGCTTAAGGTCCCGATGGAGAGGTAAGGTCTTTGCCCAACTCGAAGTTTTTTACCAGCTTGCATTGCGTCAGGTGTATCCACGAAGTTCATTCTGCTATCTTGACTGCAGTAGTTGTCAAAAGAAGCACCTGGTAGGGACCTTCCCACCTCGGCGATGCCCATTTCTTTCACTTCATGATTTTAATCCATACCCAGTCTCCTGGCGTCACTGTCACTTCCGATGTTTCAGTTCGTTTTTGGTCTGAAACAGAATTATACTGCAACAGATGTTTAAAGCTCAACAATTTTTTCATATATTCAGCTATTGTAAAATCAGCTTCCTGGTCTGATGACATGAGAAGTTTCCACTGGGGTGTATAATAAGCCCTTCCAAACAGGTTTTCAAAAGGAGTCAGTCCTTTTGCTGTAGGGACAGTTCTCATGCTCAACAGTACCAGGGGTAAACAGTACAACCAAGTTTTTCCTGTTTCAGCTATTAATTTTCTCAATTTGCTTTTCAGTATACAATTATGCCTTTCAACCAGCCCTGCAGACTGCAGATGATATGCACAATGATTTTCTAAAGAAATACCAAAATACTTACTCAACTGCTGTATGGTTTAATTTACAAAGTGTGTACCATTGTCACTGTAGATTCTCTCCGGAATGCCAAACCTAGGAATGATTTCCTTGACAAGTACTTTTGCCACTGTAGCTGCATCTGGATTTTTGGTTGGAAAGGCTTCCACCCACCTGGAAAACATATCTATAATGACAAGGCAATACTTCTTATTCTCACATTTGTTCAACTCTATGAAATCCATACAGATAGTGTGAAACGGATTTGGTGGTGTGGGAAAACTCCCTTGCTGGGCTTTATCGCCCCCTGTGCATGATGTTTGTTACAAATCTGACACATTAAACAAAATGTTTTAGAGTAGTTTGTAAATCCGTACGTTGTGAACACCTGGTTCACCAGCTGTATCATCCCCCCTGTTGAGACATGGCACTGCCCATGGCTCAACAATGCCACATAGCGGAACAGATTAGAAGGTAGTATTGGTTTCCCTTCTTTAGAGATGTACAGCCCCTTTTCAAGGACTGCTCCTCGTTTCATCCATCGCTGTTTTTCAGCTTGCGTAGTGAGTGCCTGCATTGTTTTTAACATATCTAGATTCAAAGTTTCAGAGGGTTGTAATTCCTCGTTTAAAAGAAATACCTCTGTAGCTGCTTGTTTTGCAGCTGTATCAGCTCTTGCATTACCTTTTGAAATCTTATCTTGTTGCTTGGTGTGAGCTGCACATTTGAAAATGGCCACTTTCTGAGGTAATTGAATAGATTCTAAAAGATCTAAAATAAACTGTGCATGATTTATAGGTTTGCCAGTAGATGTTATCATTCCCCGGTTTTTCCACTGTTGTGCAAATACATGCACAGTGGAGAAAGCGTACTGGCTATCCGTAAAAATATTTACACATTTACCCTTTGGTAAGGTACACGCCCATGTTAGGGCAATCAGTTCTGCTGTTTGTGCAGATAAATCATGCGGTAAGGATTTTGCTTCTATAACCTCAGTATCAGAGACTACTGCATATCCTACTAGGTTCTGTCATGCAGGGCCCCTCTTGCACGAGCCATCCACGTAGTATGTCACCTCGGCATCATCCAAGGGAACATCTGTGAGGTCTTTTCTAGGTAATGTTTTTTGCTTGATTACCTGCAGGTAGCGGTGCGGTGTGTCATCTGCAGGAGTTGGGAGCAGGGTAGAAGGGTTCAAAGTTGTGCATCATTCAATTGTCATATGAGGTTGGCTCAACAATATAGTCATGCAGGAAAGATGCCTAGCAGGGGAAAGATATGCCACCTTTTCTTGTAGTAAAATGATCGCGACTGCATGGGGTACCTTCAAAGTGAGAGGCTGGAACAAGACTACTGAGGCTGAAGCCTGTACTGCCATCACTGCTGTGACTACTGCTTGTACAGAGTGGGGTAAGGACCGTGCCACTGGGTCTAGTTGTGATGAATAGTAAGCAATGGGGCATTGCTTATCCCCATGTTGTTGTGTCAGTACTGATGTCATATAACCCTGCTTGCAATCTACAGTCTGGAAAAAACGTTTATGATAGTTTGGCAATCCCAGAACTAGTGAGGACGCTATTAATTGCTTTAGTTTACAAAAGGCAGATTCTGCCTCTGGTGTCCATTGTAACAAATCCTGCGCTGCCATACGCGTCTTATATATAAGGTCAGTTAAAGGTGCAGATTCCAAGGCGTAGTTTGGAATCCAGCTTCGACAAAAATTAGTTGTACCCAGGAAGGACATCATTTCCCTCTTGGTAGTGGGTTTTGGTGCTTGCAAAATTGCTACTTTTATGTCCTCATCTAATGTTCTACCTTCCTCGGATATTACATATCCTAGGTATTTAACTTGTTTTCTCCAGAGCTGTAGTTTGTCTTTGTTTACTTTATGTCCCTCAGTGGCTAAAAATTGTAGAAGTGCTATGGTATCTTCCCTACAATCCTGCAGGGTGGGGGTCGCCAACAAAATGTCATCAACATAAAGTAAAACCTGACTACCTTTTGGTGGGTTGAATCCCGCCAAGTTGCTTGCCATTTCTTGTGAGAATATCATTGGACTTTCACAATATCTCTGTGTTAGGTGTGTATATGTGTATCTTTTTCCCTGAAATGTAAATGCAAACCAATACTGGCTATCAGGGTGTATTGGTATTGAAAAGAATGCGTTGCTAATGTCTACCACAGAAAAATACTTTTGTTGAGGTTTCAAGTCGTTTAACAGAGTGTGTGGATCTGGCACTATAGGTGCCCTTGGTATTACTGCGTCATTTACTGCTTGTAAATCCTGGACCATACTCCATTCTCCATTGACTTTTTTAACTGGAAATAAAGGTATGTTACATGGTGAATCGGGAGATTCTACTAGTATCCCTTCTTTAAGTAATGCTGCTATAATAGGCTTTATCCCTGCCTCTGCATCTTTTCTTAAGGGATACTGTCTTTTTTGTGGTCTAAATGCTGACTTTGCTGTAATAGTAACTGGCCCTACTGTACGAATGAGTCCTACATCTGATTTTCCTGTCATCCAGAGAGTCTCTGGTATCTCTCGCAAGGCGTTTTCTTCCTCCTTTAGTAGGAGTGTCCATCAGCTGTCTTCACAAGAATATAAGTGCACAGCTGGGTTGGTCTGAGTTACCCAATTCAATTTTTGCACTTGTATTTCCTGTCCTGACAGTTCCAGTTCTGTTTGTTTTTCCCATCTCGTGGCTTTCTCCCCTAGGTCTGCCCATTTTATATTTTTGTTTTTGGTTAAGCTAACATGTGGTAATCGATTAGATTTATAAAGTGTAAAAAATTCCTGGGGCAGTGAACAGCTGGCTACACTATTCCCTTCTGCATCCCAGTACAAATTACACAATACCAATCTATTCGTATGATTTTTAAATAATTATTTCTCATATTCCTTATCAGGTTCTGGTGTGCTACAAAAATACAGGGTACAGTGCAACAAGTGTTGCTTATCAATGTCAAGGGAGGGAAACTTGCTGATGGCTACGTTCATCAGTTTCCTGGTCACAGTCCCTGGACCAGTCGTAACCGAGTCCTGGCTGTACCAATAAAACATTTCACCCTCTGATTGAACCACAAAGGTGTTAGTTTGTCACTGTGCTTCCATACCCTGCATGGTTGGGACTACTGCTATACCAAATAACTGCATGAGATCTCTGCCCAAAAGATTTTACTGGGCATTTTGCAGAAGCTACAATTTTGCTTCTTTGTGTCAATCCTGAAACTGGATCAGTTATTGCAATATTACAGGAGAGAGGATTCCAATACAGTTGTCCATTAGCTGCTTTGACCAGTATGTAATCAGGTGACTCTGAGTTTTCTGGTAATTTGGAGGGGTGGATCAGGGTTCGTGATGCCCCTGAATCGCACAAAAATTTAACCTCTCTCCCTTCCACCAAGAGTGTAACTTCTGGTTTCGTGTCTGCTAAATAGAGCTCCAAGCTCAATAAAGCTAGGTCTAATATTTCTTCTTCTTCATTGTCACTAACTTCCTGCACTTCCTCTACTCCCTCTTTCACATTCTCATTTGTTCTTTCTCTACTAGCCCCTTCTAGTGATTCTTGACCATCATATAGTCAGTCCTCACCTTTCTTGTCTTCCGTTGTTGCCTTCTTATTTTTTTTGCAATCCCTTGCCAAATGTCCCTTTTTACCTCATTTAAAATATTCTCCCCTTTTCTTATGCCCTTCAAAGTCCTCTGATCACTGATCAGACTGCTTGTTTCCCTGTGTGTTTTTCTTGCCCTTTTTCCCAGACTGTACTACATAGACTTCTGCTCCGTCTTCTACAGAAAAGACTTGAGCCTTCTTTTTCTTTTTGCTATTAAAATGCCTTTCGGCATGCCTAGCATATTCAAGTAATGATTGTAACCTGCTTGTACGATGGTCTACCATGTGTTTTGTAAAGAAACTGCTTATAGGCGTGCTACTGCCTTTTAAAAATGCATTCTTTAACTGCTGTTCATATGGGGAATCTTGTGTTTGATCTTCGGGAACTTGCATTCCACAGTGGTTATTAAAACATTCTAGCAATCTGGCATAGTATCGGTCAATTGTTTCACCTTCTTGTTGGATGTGTTGATTAATGCAAGTCCAGTCTGCCCTAGGTTTCCATTTTTCAGAGATGCAGTCTGTAAGACCTTTTACTCTAGTGTCTAACTCTACACTGCTATGTGGGAGGGGTCTTTGTGCAGCGTCACGAGGATTCCAGTTGCCACAAATCATGTACCAATCTGGCCCTACAATCTGTCTAACTACCTTTTCTATTTCTTCTCCATTTAAGTTATAACTTAACCTCATTCCTTGTAAGTCTTGTAAGAATTTTCTAAAATTAATCTTTGGATAGGGAATTCCCTCAGTGGCTTTCCGGATATCTTCCGGAGTCCAAGGTCTATATACTAGAATGGTTGGGTCCTGATTGTCCTGTCCTGCCTGAGGATTGGGTACCTCTATAAGTGGGCATATTTCTTCCTCTTCTCCTGTAGATCGTGAATTCTTAACTATTTGCCATAACTCGATACCTTCCTCTGAATTATTTGCTTTTGTTCGGGACCTGGTCCCAGTGGGTTCCCTGATTTTAGTTAGTTTCAGTTATATAATATCTCTGTCTCCAGTGACCACAGGATATAGTGGGGGTGGACTAACCTGTTCACTTGCTTCATATTCTGGTAAGGGAGGTGGAGGTGCTGATGCTATTATTAAGTTGCTATCCTCTCTATCTAAAAACATTGCTTTTGAATCTTTGTTCTTTGTTTACTTCCTCCAGCCACCTGTGTGCCTGAGGAATTCCTAACCGTCGTTGCTTTTTTACCTGACCCTTAGAATCATTTTTGAGTTGTTTGATAAGTTTGATAAGTGAGTTTTTTTCTAATTTTCCATCAAATTCATACTTATTAACCCATTTTGAAAAATATCTAATATTATTGGCGCGCTACGACTGCATATATTTTGCATCTTCCATTAACAGCGGGTTTTGGGGTGTTTTTGTGCAATTATTACCCATTTTGTTTTACCTTTCAATTGTTACGTAACTTCTCTAGTTTTAACATGTACCACAGATTTTGTTATAGTCTCTTCAGAATGACTGCCTAAAGTCTACTACTCTGTTTCACCTGATCTATGACAAGACAATATCTTTTTTTTTATCCTTGACTGTAAGAAAAATACAATCTGACAAAAAACAGTACATATCCAGTCCCTGATCCTGAAACAGAAAAAGTAGATTCACCTTACCTGAGCCCACGTGATTGATCACCAATTTGCGGAAAACCTGTCCTTCAGTCATAGATCAGAAAGTGGCTGGCCTCTTTTTATGACAATTCAGTCGGAGGACTTTACATATAAGAAGAACCGATTTGGTTTCTTCCCCATACGGTTTCAGCCACCTGGCAGTCTGATCCGAGGTGAAGAGAGGGTTCCGGTCCAAAGGACCAATCTGTAAAAGAAAAACTTCAAAGACCAAAGCACATTAGGTTCAAGCAAGACACCCTTTATTACTTGCAGCAAGGAGACAAAGCATGTAGGTACAAGGTTTGTCTGATTTTCTGGAGATCAGTATGTTATTCTTATACAGTTCTCTTCATGTCATAAAGAAAATGTTACCAAATCTACTGCTGACATAGTCGGACAAAGCTTTCTGTATGTTACACAGAAAATGTTACCAGACTTATTGCAGACAGGGTCAGACTATTGCTGTCTTGCAAAAACATTTGAGAAAAACAACCTGGCCTTGGGCTTATTTTAGCCCTCCTTGGTTCTTCAATTCTTTAATTGTACAGTTCTAATACATGTGTTACATTTTGCCTAGATTCAAGGTACATTTCTAGCTTTGGTACAAGTAATGCTGCATATGGTTTAAGCTTTCAAACATCTATTGTTTTCTTTATCAAGGCTTCTAGCAGCTGCACATTTTCACATGGCATAAGCAGAATAAAATGTCTCTTATCAAGTTTCTAGTAGCTGTGCAGATTCATACAACATGAACAGAATAAATGTATAAGCCTTTAATGCACTAAGCATGCATATTGCTATTATGCATTTTTCTAACACTGGATATGATCATAGGGATATCTGCATAGAAAACTCTTAAAAATGTACAAACAACATAATTTAATTGTTCCATTATGCTAGATCATTGATACATCTCTAAATGATCCTGTATTTATGTGCTTGTTTTGTTTGTTTATTTGTTGTTAACTGTGTATATGGTTAAATTTGAGGTCCTTTTCAACGATGCTTAGGTGCAAGGCAGCCAGACTATGTTTGTAGTACATATCATATATAGCAGATCTTAAGAATTACAATAGGAGAATGCAACTAAGTAAAATGGTTAACAGCCCTGTTCAACCAAAGTACAAAATAAATATGTGTGTGTGTGTGTGTGTGTGTGTGTGTGTGTGTGTATATATATATATATATATATATATATATATATATATATATATATATATGTAGGCATTGATTGCAACAAGGATTCTTTATGAATTAGAAATAACGTATTGGAACAGACAAGTCAGTCATCCTGAATTAAATGACAGATTCTGTGAACATGTCATCAAATTAGGGAATTTTTAAAGAGTGAGAAAGGAAGCACATCTCCTAAGCTGCAGGCAATAGATAAAGCTAATAGACAATGACACTGATAGATTTCCCATTGAAGATACTATACTTTAGGAAAGTTGTGCAAACAGCAAGGAATATAAAGAGAACAGTAGATAAGGGTGGGTGAAGATAACTAGATGGAAAAAAACATGGTAAGAGTTAAAAAGATAATATTTATAAGAACAGTTAAGGGCAGAAGCTTGGGATATTTAGAGGCTTAGCTCCAAGAAGAATAAAAGCAGTTAGTAGCTACTTTGGCAATCAGATGGCCTTTTTCTTCCTCCCTGACTTCACTTTAGGCTTCCATTCCCACCATCTGCTCAATCCCATGTGTTCCCCATGAGGATAGAGTAAGTGTTAGGTGCTTAGGATGAACAACCTGTAAAGGTGTGGAGTCCACAGAACCTTATTCAGTCCACAGCACCAGCTTGTGACTTCCATGATTGCCCTTTTTAGGGTATAAGGATATATACATGCAGCCGCACATGCTAACTCCCTACCAGTCTGTTACACAGATGAATGCAGCATGGAGTCATAATGTCATATACAGCAGTGGTTATACACCTACATAAGGTTACTGGCTAAAGCTCTTGCCACCCCTATAGTGCCTTTTTTAGGCAAGGTTCAAAGGACAAAACCACCACCGTAACAGATACAAGCATGCAAAATCTGAAGGTAATGCTACTCAATGCTAGAAGTCTAAACCTCAAAATGCACTCTCTCGAGGCACTCCTAAAAATGGAGAACATCGATATCTGTGCAGTAACTGAGACTTGGTTCAAGGCTTCAGAGAGCACCCCTGCAATACCAGGCTACAACTCTTACCACACTTTTTGGCCACAAAACCAAGACTGAAACACTAAAGGTGGAGGAGTGTCCATATTCACCAAGGATATTCACACCTCCAGGCTAGTTGCCCAACACAATGCATCTGAAATTCTCCAGGTGCAACTAACACTAGGTAAGACTGCAATCCAAATTGTAGCTTGCTACAGATCCCCACCATGCCCCAAGATTCTCACTACACCTTTCTAAACATACTGGAAAATATTAAGATACAACCAAACACCCTAATACTGGGTGATTTCAACTACCCTGCCATTAACTGGGAAAACTACTCGGGTACTAACTCCTTTTCCCAACGGTTCTTGGAATTCATAAATTCCAATGCCCTGAATCAACTAATCCATTGTCCCACCAGGGGCTCTAATATCCTAGACCTGGTCATTACCAACATGGGAGATAGATGCTCCACACCAGTGGTCACCCCCTCATTGGTCAGGACTGACCATAAGCAAATCACCCTTGACATCCACATTCCACCCCCACCCCCCAGTTAGGAAACCTCCTTAAAAAACTTCTCCAAAGCCAACTTCATGCTACTGAAGTCAGAAGTGACAAACTTCATGATACCCATGCAGACAGGATCTGAAAGTCTGACTGCAGAATCCTGCACTAAGGTACTGTACGAGCACATCCACTCGTGCATGAATCGTGCCATCCCAAATAGAACCAAGATGCTCTCCTCCAAAAAAAGGAAGCCAATCTGGTGGTCCCCTGCTATAAATAAACTATACAACAGAAGGGGGAGATCCAAGATGGTGGGCATCTGACTGGCACCCTCTCCTTGATGCTCCAGGACTTAACTTCAGTTCTACTGCTTAATCTGGGAAATCACAGGCTCTCTACATTTCAATCGTTATTTTAAACTTTAACCGGCCTCTGTGAACTAATTTGGAGATCTTATAGTGATTCTGCTGGTTCCTAGTAACTTAAACAAACAGCTGATGCGCACATCTTACTAGCCACGCGGACATTAGAGGCCTGATCTGCAGAACCCCATATCGGGACAGTAAATAGAAGTAATACATTTTTGACTGAAACATTCAAAATGCCGAGAGAATCAGAGGGCATGGACACGCAAACCATAAAATCTAAAATATCTGCTATTATTACCTCTCCAGGAAAAGATCCGAAAAGACTGAGATCATCCAAAACTTCACCGGAGCTCTCCAAAGACCCGATCAGACATAAGCCTGACAACATGCAACCCATTGATGAATTGAAAAATGCTCTCATACCCTTGCAGAATGCCATACAAGAATTATCGGCGAAGTTCACTACATTTGACACATCTCTACAAAAAATCGTTGATAGACTGGACTTAGTGGAAGAGAAATCTAAAGCGAACAAATTTGATATCCTTGCCATTAAGGAAGCTCTCCAAATGAAGGATAAAACCATCAGTACCATGCAAACCAAGATTGTCGATTTAGAGGCACGAAGTAGAAGAAATAACTTGGTGATTCGAGGCTTGAGTGAAAAGTATGAACCTAGTCAATTAATAGAGGTCTGTACACAAATTTTCACTAGTCTATGCAAGAAAACAGACCCTGCGCACAAGTACCATATCAAAAGAGTGCACAGGGCTCTCCGGAGCCAACAGATATCTGCGCAGCCGAGACCAATCTATATAAAAATGCTGAACTTCCAGGATGTCCAAGCTATCACATTAGCCTTCAAAAAAAATAAAAAGTTTGTCTGGAATAACCAACCGTTAATAATCTCACAGGACTTACCTGTAGAGATTCGGGAGATGCGTCGCAAACTAGCTCCTTACTGTGCGGAACTTATACAAAGAAAAATCCAGTTCCAGATGAAGTTTCCCTCAACGCTGACCTTTACTCACTTGGGATCCAAACTATCAATGTCTTCCCCGGCTGAAGCTAAGAACATTTTTATTAAATGTTTCGGCGTGGCGCCCTCCACCTGATCATGTTCTGCTGTGTATTATCTTGCTCCTGATACACTTCCGAGTCTTGCGCTTACGCTCTTCTACTGTTCAGCTGGAATGTCACTCTTTGATATAATATAAACCTAGTTTATCATATAATAAATAAGTCCTTTGCTAAAGCGTGTCTTAGCTATTCATAGGAACCTTGTTTTAGACAGACAAAATGCAAGAGGACTCCTATAAGGGTGGCGCTTAGTCTGCTTTAAATGTCACACACCTACAGGAAGAATCTTAGACATGTTCGTGCTACAAGAAACTTAACTGCCTTTAAATACTATACTGTACGACTGACGAACTAAAAGGACAAATTAATCATACAACATAGTAATGAATGCCCTATGTTTCCATCTATACTATGTTACTGTCGCTGTTATTTGTTTGCTTCACTTGATCAGCCTAAGAGATGATCATATTAAATATGATACAATGCTGTTCTAAATAACTCGGACTGTAGATAGTGAGTTGATCACGATTACCATTTTAATCAATCACCTCCACCTTAGGACACCCTATGAATCCCTGCAGGATATATGTATTAAAGTTTGAATCTATTAAGTAATTTTTTTTTTTTTTTAAATTTTATAGAGGTTTTTTTTTATTGTAAGTATACCTGGTTCGTGGCTTGTACAAGGCATACACTTATAGGTTATTTACGGGCATTTCATATATATTTTGTAACATAGTTCTACCTTTTATGTTGTTGCCCGGTGTCTTGCCAGATTGATCAGGCTCATATTTTGTTTATATTTCCCTGGAAGCTATAAGGATTTTAAGAAGGGATATGATGTCCAAGCTTGGGCTTGTTAGGAAATTGTACAGATTGTGTAAATATTGTATATATTATTCACTTATTGATTTAACTATAATGTCACAAGCATGCATTCTCTCAATTGCTATAGGGAGGTGGGTATGCACGGGTGTAGGATTGAGGGGTTTTAGTGCCATGTTTTTATTAATTGCTGCTTTAACTCTATGGTATTTTAGTGCTTATATTATCTTTCTACCTTTTTCATATCTTCTTCCACCACTTGATAAATTCTTATGTAAGTTTATACGTAGCATGTTCAGACGACTTATTAAAAAATAGTATGGCTAATAATTCCAATGTACTGACAGTGTCATCTTGGAATGTTAGGGGACTCAATAACTGTGATAAGAAAAAACTGGCAATGCATATTTTACTTAAATCCAATTGTAATGTTTGCTTTTTACAAGAGACACATCTATTAACTACAGATTGGGCAAATGACATGAGGAAAGCATGGATTAGTGACATTATTTCCTCTGGCTCGGTTAACAACTCGAAGGGAGTGGCTATTATTATTAAAAAATCCTTCCAGATACAAGTTATATCAAAAGGGAGTGACCAAGAGGGGAGATGGTGTTACTTCACTTGCTGCATTCAGCCAATAATTGAACCGATATTATTCCTTAATATTTATGGGCCATGTTCTGGACAATCCGAATTCATTATTAAGATTTATAATCTCCTGCTTAAGTTCCCGAATCACGTCCTAATAATTGGAGGAGACTGGAATACTGTCATTAACCCACAGGTGGATCGTAAAGGGAAAGATAACCATAGCAATATCATAACTTGTAAAGCCTTATCTGACATGATTGATGATTTTGGCTTGTGGGACCCAATTGCATCCAGTACTACTACTTTAGAAGACGGTCATAAACACTTTACTTATTTTTCTAAATCTCATCACTCATGGTCCCGGATTGACTATTTTTTGATCTCAGATTGCTTGAGAAATCAATAATTATGTCACAATAAAACCGTTCATAGAATAACTGCACGTGGGTTCTCTCCATTGTATATACATGTATTTTCCATACTATACACTATATAGGATTTGACATTAAGTTTTTTTGGAATAGTACATAAACACAATTGGGATAGATACCATGAGCTTATATTAGAATTTACTAAATATGGAGTGAACTTTATAATCCAACATGCTTAACTGAGTCTGTAAGATATTTGAGTTTATTAACTATATATTATATGAAAGTTATATTTATCTTTTAATACATTTGCATGTTTATATTGTGCGTGAGAAATGGGAATGATAATATAGAAGGCTGAAGGTTTGACAACATAGTCAAGTTAGAGTATGAGCAGCCATTTATATATCATCATCCCCTGAGGCAGACTTGTCTAATATAAAAATTAGTTATAATGTATATAGTTATGATTATATATATCGCCATATATTTATATTATATGGACATGTATATGGTGGATCAGTTTATATACACATACATACTTATTTCAGTTATTTATGTGTATGTACATATGTTTTCTGTGTATATGTGAATTTAATTATATTTGTCATAATTTTATACATTAATATTTTATATTATAGAATAATAAATATTTTAATTTTACTTTAACTGGACAAATATATAAGAGCCACAGAGTGAAAATGGGATTTTACAGGGAGCTTGGAAGTCAGTGATTGACTATAGTACAGACTTTCCAGTATAATTTTAACAGCTGTAATAGTTTATTATTTTTTATGTATATGCATAAAGGTTTTGCATTATGCACCTTGATAAAGTCGTTGTTTTAAACTGAATGAAACCACTAACATCGGATATGCATGGTATAGAATATGCATGAATATGGCTTATGAGTCTGTTGTTTATTTATTCATTTATTTTTATGTTTATTTTCACTTTTAGAGAAATGCATACTATAGATATTATGGAAAAGTGTCATGCTGATACAAGATATGATTTTCCGTGCTCGTATGCATAATCAGTGTTAAAAGAATGCTTTGATCCATGAACATTAGGAGCGGGTTTAATATCCACCTATCAGGGCACAAAATGTAAACAAACTGAAAGGGATATTTTCCGCTAATGGTTTTAATATGATTTTTATTAATTTGGATTTTAATTAGATCATCTTACCATTGTTTTAGGTGTTAGTAACACTGTCTTTAAGTGAAGAATTGTTTACAATATGAATATGTGATTCGATGTGAAATATGAACGACAACGAAATAACATAAGAATTGAATGCATTTCTATGAAGAAGTTCTGTGACTATTTGTTAGTTTTTGCCAATTAATCAAATGTTGGGTGTAACTGAGTAATTGGTTAATTGTTAGGAATGTTGTGAAGCTTGACTGGTATAAAATGAACAAGGCTGGATAGTTAATTTATATCTGAAGAAGCGTGCCAGAAGCACGTGAAAGCGCTCATTTACCTGTACACTTTTCGTTTTGGAATTAAAAGGATTTGCTGAACAAGAAGTGTTCTCGTGGTGTATCCTACTGGTTATGTTTTGTGATTGCTTGAGAAATAAGAAAACTAAACTTGCGGTTGAGCCCCGTTTCCTATCAGACCACTCAAGAATAATTTTAGAAGTTAGATTAACTCAACCTAGTACCCCTACAACTCCTAACTGGTCTCTAAACTGTAATCTTTTAAATGATAAGTCTATGGATAATGATGTTAAAATGACTCTTAAAGATCTTTATGGTAATAAACAAGACAAACTCATTTCCTTTGATATCAGGTGGGCTGCAACTAAAGCCGTGCTTCGAGGTATTTTCATTAAGAAAGCGAGTTTTCTTAAGAAACAGCGCACAAAAAAATTAGGAGACTTACAGGCTGAAATTGATCGCCTAGAGAAAAAGCTGTTAGATGGATACTCTGAGAGCACAGAAAAAGAACTAACTACCAAACAAAAAGAACTATTTGAATACCACCAATCTAATCTGTCCCTTTGGGAATTCAAATATATAGCGAGATTCTCAGAATACATTCAAACTCCCTCCAAGGCTTTGGCAAGAATCATTCTGAACACACCCAGATCCCCGAGAATTTCTTGCATTCAATATGAAAATCAGGTCTATAGATCTGATGAGCATATCCTTCACCTTTTTCACCAAATATATTCAGATATCTATGCCAATTCCAACTTCATGACCTCCAAAGAAGAGATGGAAAACTTTCTGGATATGATTGACTTTCCGAAAATTACTGAACTGCAAAAAGTTCAACTCACAGCCCAGTTTAATATTAAAGAAATTATAGAGACTATTGATAAACTGAAGACAGGGAAAGCTCCGGGCCCGGATGGTTTTCCATCTGAATTCTATAAATCACATAAAGTCACTCTGGCCCCTATCTTATTAGACCTGTTTAAATCCATTGCTGCCAATGGTATTAAAGATCCATATATTAATCTGTCGAAAACTATTTTAATTCCCAAATCTACATTGGATGACACTAATCCTAATAACTACAGACCGATATCACTTATGAACGTAGATATTAAAATTCTGTCCCCCATTTTGGCAACTAGATTGAAAGGAGTACTAAATGATCTGATCTCCCCAGAACAAGCTGGATTTATGAGCAACAGGCACACATGGGACAACACCTTAACATTAGAATCTATGATACAGTTATCTAAGCAGAACCGAGACCCTATTTATGCCTTGATTCTAGACGCAAATAAAGCCTTCGACAGGGTTAATTGGGATTTCCTGTTCTTGACTCTTTTAAAATTCGGACTCCCCTCTGAATTCATTGATTTAATTAAGATTCTATATAATAGCTCATACACACACCTTTATATAAATAAAAAATTCTCAAAGCCGATTAAAATAGCCAATGGTACAAGACAAGGGTGCCCTCTGTCTCCCCTATTGTTCAACCTATATATAGAAGTACTACTCTTGTTTATTACACAGAAAGCCTACTATGCTATCCTGAGAATATGTAATCTTAGTATTAAATTTGCTGCCTTTGTGGATGACCTTAACTTGTATTTCATGTATCCCTCTAACAATGCAACAAAATTAATAAACTCCATAGATACCTTTGCAGCGATTTCTGACTATAAAATTAATGCCAATAAATCCCATATCTTCCAAATTAATCCTGAAGCCCACAAACCACATCTTTTTCCAGTCTTGCCTTTCCGTACCTGTCACTCTTTCAACTACCTGGGAGTCACATATGAAGATTCGTATTCCTCTATTATGCAAGCTAACCTAGTGAAAGTTTGGAACTCTATCACAAAAGATATGAAACGTTGGCAATTGTTGAAACTTTCTACACTTTCCAAAATCTCCATCATCAAAATGAATGTACTTCCAAAGATTCTCTATCAATATAATTCCTCCTTATCCCCGGTCACAATTACTCTTATCAAGAAAATCCAGAAAGAGATTGGAAAATTCATTTGGTACCCAAAATCAGTCAGAATGTCTTACTACAAACTCACAGCTCCCAAACTGAAAGGAGGTATGGCATTGCCAAACTTTATTTTATACTATAGAATTATTCGAGCCAATAGAATTCTCAATATTGCCAACTATGCCACTGAATCCATGTCATGGACCCCTATTTGGACTAAGATATGGCACAAATATGCCATTAATAAAAACATCAATCCCAAATCTTTGCCTTTCCTTACGAGAGTTTCAATCAGGAAAATGAAAATACATAGAGTTCTCAAAGACCTAATTGAGAATTTTCAGGAACTTTTTAATTCGGTGGGCTTATCTAATGCCCTATTGTTATTTAAGCCTATCCATCTTAATCATAACATTACAATGGGAGGCCAAATGCTGAACCTAAACAAATTTCCCATGATCAAAAACTGCATGATATGGGATATACACAAATTTAAACATCTCTCCTTAAATGAGCTTAGAGGAATCCTATCGCTGTCTAAGGCTTATATTATTATTCTGAGGCAAATAAGGGACCTTATTTCATCCCTTTCTATGAATCAATACAAATCAGAATCTGAGATCAATATAGTCATACAGTTGCTTCTAAATTTAAATATCAAGAAACACATGCTTTCCATATCGTATAAAGCATTCTCCTCATACCTTTATGGAGATGAAGTTACCTTTGCCGAATATTGGAATAGACAAGGATCTAATATATCCTTGCAACAGAAGAAAGAATCGATAATTCTCACTCTTAAACACTCCCCCTTCAAGAAATTTACCTATACCCAATTCATGATTATAAATAATCTATACCTTACCCCAACTCACCTAAATAAATTCAATGCTTCTATCCCCACCTCATGCCCTTGTTGTTCTCACTCACATGCAGACATTATGCATATACTATGGTACTGTAAGTATGCTCATAATTTATGGTGTTCCCTCAAGGTTAGGCTGGACAAAATGGGTTACCACAAGTCAACATTATCTTGGGAAATGGCTTTACTCCATATTACCAAGATCAATATGCCACCCCTTAGACGTAAAAGCCTGATTATTATATGCCTTTTGATTAAATTCTATATTACCAAACATTGGATAGACCGTTCCAAACTAACTTGGGAGGGTTTTAAAAAGATGGCAGTTACATACATAACTTCTCAAAAATTAATAATTGTCAGCCCTCGTAAAAAAATGGAATTTAAGCACTTATAGAACTTCATTTTTTCACTATTAGATATGAGTTAACCGAGCCATACCAAAATAACTATAACTTTTAGAACAGCTTATACTCTTCCTTTCCCTTTGTAATTTATAGACAAGCAGCTTTATGATGCATCTTTGAACATTTTGAACTTAATGGCACTATGTATATAGTTGTTTTTATCTACTTCGAATATCAACCTGATTTGCTAACTTCTTTTATATGTAGTGTTGTGTTTCCACACTGCTTATGTATTCATATATTTTATCAACTTCTGGGTGTTTTGGTTTTGTTTATTGATTTATATTAAAATACAATAAAGACTGTTTGAAAAATAAAAAAACTATACAACAGAAGGAAGAAACTGTTGCAGAAAAGAGGAAAATCTCAGGATGCAAAAAGCTCCCTCACCAGCCTCAGTAAGAAGCTGAGATCCCTCATAAAATCCTCAAAAGCTAGTTACGAAAATAAAATTGCCAAAGATTCCAAAGACAACCACAAGGCATTCTATAGTTATGACAAGAATCTAAATGGCAATACTCAGATCAGCTCTGAGCTTCAACAGAATGGTATTAAATATACTGATCCCAAGGATATTGCCAATATCCTGACAGATCAATTCAGTACCAACTTCACCCTCCTCTCACCCCCTAAAGGGCCCATCTCAATACCAAAAATTGCCAAATTCCAGTAATCACGGCCACACAGGTAGAAACTGCACTCTCCAAAGCTAAGAATACAGCATCCATGGGACCAGATGACATCCCAGGCTGTGTACTACATGAACTACAAAATGAACTGGCACCTCACCTAAGTGTCATGTTTAATCATAGCCTCAGCTCAGGCTTCATGCTCACTGAGTGGCACACAGCTATAGTTATTCCACTCCACAAGGGGGGATCCACCTTGGATCCCAGAAACTACCATCCCATCAGTCTGACGAGCATGATCTGCAAGGGTATGGAATGCATTATCATGGAACTTATAAACAAAGACATTGGCAACCTTCAAACACTGGACCCCACCCAGTTTGGGTTTGTGAAGGGCCAATCATGTCTCCTGAACCTGAATGACTTCTTTGAATCAGTCTCCAGAGCTGTGGATGAGGGTAAGGCAGTCCACACAGCCTATCTGGACCTCACCAAGGCCTTCGACACCATCCCGCACTCTGGAATCATAGATAAACTTACTAAGCTGGGCATAAATCTCTACGTCACTCGATGGGTTGCCAACTGGCTTACTGACAGAACCCAGACTGTAAAAGTAGCTGACTCCAAATCCAGCTCCAGGCAAGTGACAAGTGGAGTACCTCAGGGTTCAGTCCTGGGGCCACTCTTGTTTTTCATCTACTTCTCTGAAGTACAGGCAAACACTAAGGGACTCTGGCTATCAATGTTCGCAGATGACTGCAAACTGGGAGCCATTACTGAATCCCCCAAATGATGTGGATATTTTACAAAACGGCCTTACAAAAACAGATGCTTGGTGCCAGAGCCATGGGCTCAAGCTTAATGCCAAGAAATGTATAGTTATCCCCTTTGGAAAAAAGCATGTACCCATGAATTACCACATAGGTGGCAGTACACTAAACATTGAAAGTGTGATGAGAGACTTAGGGACATAGGTGGACAGTGGTCTCACTTTTGATAACCACATCACCACAACAGTAAGGAAATCCTTCTATGTGGCACACCTCATCACTAAGGCTTTTCATCCAGAAAAAATAAGGTAATTGTCCCACTGTACTCATCTCTCATTAGACCCATTATAGAGTATAATGCCCAATTTGGTATGTACCTCACAAGACATCTGCAACAGCTGGAAAGGCCACAGAAATACCTCACTAAAAGAATCACAGGCCTAAAGCAGATGCCATATGCTGACCATCTAAAAAATCTCCAGCTATACTCTGTGGCATATCGTCTACTCTGCTTAACATACAAAGCCATGTCAAACCCTGAGCTGTTGGACATGCTCCACTTAAAGAAATCCCAATCCCTCAGAGCCACACGCTCCAGGGATCTAAACCTTGTCATCACAATGAACAAAACATGGAACTCATAAACAAAGACATTGGTAACCTCCAAACTCTGGATCCCACCCAGTTCGGGTTTGTGTAAGGCAGATCATACCTCCTGAACCTGATCAACTTCTCTGAGACAGTCACCAAAGCCGTGGATGAGGGTAAGGTGGTTCACACAGCCTATCTTGCCCTTGCCAAAGCTTTCAACACCATCCCCCATTCTGGAATTATAGCTAAACTCACTAAACTAGGTATAAATCCCTGTGTCACAAGATGTGTTGCCAACTGGCTCACTGACAGAACCCACACTGTAATAGTTGCAGACTCCAAATCTGTGACAAGTGGAGTACCACAGGGTTCCATCCTGGGACCTCTCCTGTTTGGTATCTACTTCTCTGAAGTACAGGCTAACACAGAAGGCCTCTGGCTAATGAAGTTCACAGATGACTGCAAACTAGGAGCCATAGTCAAGTCCCCAAATGATGTGGACATCCTACAGAAGGCCCTCACTGAGACAGATGTCTGGTGTCAGAGCCATGGCCTCAAGATCAATGCCAAAAAGTGCAGTGTCATCCTCTTTTGGTAAAAACTCTGTACCCATGAACTACCACATAGGCAGCAATCTACTTAACACCAAATGCGTGATAAGAGACCTTGGGACCCAGGTGGGCAGTAGTCTCTCCTTTGATAGTCACATCACCACAGTAGTCAGGAAGTCCTTCTACATGGCACACCTCATCATAAAAGGGTTCTCATCCAGGAAAAAAGAGGTCATTGTTTCCCTCTATGCGACACTCATTAGACCCATTATAGAGTACAATGCCCCTTTTGGAATGTACCTCACAAGACATCTGCAACAGCTGGAATGGCCACAGAAGTACCTTACAAAGAGGAATACTGGCCTCAAACAAATGCCCTACACTGACTGCCTCAAAAAACTCCAGCTTTACTCCGTAGCATATCGCCTACTCCGAGGTGATCACTGCCTAACATATAAAGCTATGTGAAACCCAGAGCTGCTGGACATGCTACACCTAAAGAAATCCCAATCCCTCTGAGCTACACACTCTAGGGACCTAAACCTTGTCACCACAATAAACAGGACATGCTGGAGGGATAGATTCCTGTCCCAGAGACTTCCTATACTCTGGAACAAGCTACTCATCTATGTCAAGCAAAGTTCTTCATTAGCACTCTTCAAGAAAAATCTTGATGAGTGGATGAGAAATAGGAAATACACCCTGGGAATCACTTCTGTGTCTCTGCTCTACAGTGGCACAGGAAAATAACTTTCTTGGGTGGCGTAAGCTATGGAACCTTGTTGGCTAGGCTTACGTAGGCCCTTGGGCCGATAGCCTAGTACCTACCTATGAACCTATAAATATGCTGGAGGGGTAGGTTCCTGACCCAGAGACTCCCCATACTCTGGAATAGACTGTTCATACATGTCAAGCAGAGCGCCTCCTTGGCCCTCTTCAAAAGGAACCTTGATGACTGGATGGGAGATAGGAAATTCACCCCCGGGGATCATGTCAGTCGCCCTGCTAGACAGGGGTCCAGAGAAGTAAATATTGTGGGAAGAAATATCCAGGGATTTGTTGTGGATAGGCTTGTGTAGGCCCTAGGGCCGATAGCCTAGTACCAACCTATGAACCTATAACAGTACATGTTAGTGGAGCAGTGAGCTAGGTTGCCTTATTCCTGCCCAGGATGGGCAAGCTGGCATTGGCTGCTCAAACTCACCTTCTCCACATAGTTTCTCCACAGCATGTTCCCTTTATGGAACATGTGTTGTCTAGGCTGTAGTCAGGACTTTATTCTTCCATACAATTAAACTAGGTCCAGAAATCAGATGGACTTGAAACTTTGATTTAAAAAGCTTATGTTCACAGAAGATCCCAAAGCATGCAGGGGGTTTCTTTCTTTCATACATAATGTCTGTGTTAGGGAATGCCTTTTCTCCTTTTCATAGAGGAAATAATCTAATAAGACTGAGGCATCTTCCTCTTTGGAAGCAGTATTATGAGGCTAACACTGTATCATGTCAAAGATAGTATTCAAGGAAGCAAATTTTGTGTATCAAAGTAGCATGCAGCACACAGGGTCTTGTCTTAACAGGAAACTCATGCATTTTGCAAAAACAGACTACTGCTCATGGGAGACAGAGAGCTAAACCTGCAGATCTTATTTAATATAATCAGAAATTTGTTGGACTTATGGGGAGATTCAGGGAAGAAGTTGGGGAGTGGAGTGCATATTTCATCTTGGGAGCAAGCACAGTTTTCTGCATTTACTGATACATGTTTCTCATATTCCCTACATTTTCTTATACTTATTTATTCTTTTTATTTATTGATTGACTGGTTTTATATAAAATGTCTGGAAGTATACACATCAGTATGCTATTAAATAAATAAATATAAAACTATAGGAAATAGATTTCAGCAACATGGATGCAAGTGAGTTTGAAACCAAGCTTTAGCTGAGCAAATGTTTTATTTTTGAAGACTCTCAAAATAGTACCCACAATTCATCCAGACACCCTAATATTCAAAATTCAACCAACTGCCCTAATATTCAAATTGGGGTATCTGAGTAAGCTGAAGATTTTTTTAGCTGCTCTGAAGGATGACTGAGACTCAGTACTGAAGAGTAAATATTGGGTTTTATCAGTGTTAATTTCTGCTTAGTCTACATTCAGACCAGAACATATTAAAGTTTTCTTAACTTTTGAATGATAACCAATGTTTGTCTTCTGTAATTGTGACTATTGTGATGCCTGGGCACTGGCCCAGCAATCAAGGAACCTCAGTCCTCACCACTAACACCAATGAGGGGCATCCACATAGGGGAGGATAACAAATACACACACAGTAAAGTACAATATCCCTTAAGAGCACACAGAGATCACAGTCAGTCTGGGACTGGTTTCTCTCTTTCTCTCTAGATCCCCAATAAGAGTCCCCACTGGCACAGCTATAGGGTCCAGATCTCAGCTTAGTGGGCAAGCTAAAACCTCCAGCACCCTGTCTGTTCAACCAGTGCTTTGTGTCCCTGCCTAGGTAGCTGACACACACACACTTTGAGATAAAAGTTATATACAACCACACAGATACTCCTGGGGAAAGCTGGCACAGGTTCTCCAGCTGTACTCCTTTAACCCAGACTATACGGTAGAAATCACTGCCACCACCCACTAATATTTATCAGCTACCAAAAGGCCCTTATGAATGGGTGCCTAATTATACTGTGCAATATTATTATCCAAATGGTAAGTGAAACGGAAAAGTATAACTATATACATGCAATGTACTCTAGAGCTTAAATTATCTCTACACAGTTGAAAGGTTTAAACATATTTAATAATAAATAATAAAAACACAAGACAATACTTCTTACTACACAGTGCTAGTCAAGAGTTCAGAAATCACAGAGAAATACTTAAAATAATACAGTAGAAAAGTTCTGACATCATTACAGAAAAAACTAACCTAATCTTCCTAGTTCCTAGCTATATCTAAGAGAAAACACAGTTCTAAAATAAACTTACATATAGAGCAAGACAGTGCTGGTGAGTTGGATGTTCAAAAGACAAATGCTAAATGCCCTCTGATTTTCTCGCTTTAAATTGATAACACAGTGGTGCTTCACATTACATCATTCTTAACACTTTTCTGTTTTTTCCAGGCTAACAGAAACTCAGAGGTTAATAGCCCTTTTGATTTTGCAGCTGGTCAGGAAGCCAGAGCAATAAAATAAATTATACATGTAAATTCTAGCCATTAACTCTGGCAGAATGCCTTTATCTAGACAACTCGGCTCTGAGTTTTGACATCAAAGACAGTCATGAAATGCTTGACTTGTCATCTATTTACAGCAGAGTGCAGTGTTCTTACATTTTTTTCAGTTCAACATCCAATACAGTCTTTTCACATTTAAGAGATTAATATTTACAAATGACAGAATTATCTACAAAATTCTATCTGGCTAGGCTGGCAGCCACATATCCCCCCCCCCCCCCCGGAGAACTCAAGCTAGTTTTTCAAGTGACCCTTGAGAAACATTGCTTGAGAGGGTTAGGTCTAGCTAGGTATACCTTACCCCATTCCGGTCTTGAGAGCCCATCTGCATTGGCATTGCTAATCCCACTGCAGTGCTGCACTGACATATCATATGCTTGCAACCCTAAGTTCCATCTTAGCAAATTGGCATTTTGCTGGCTGGCTCTGTGTAATCATGTTAGGGGGCTGTGGTCTGTAACTACAGTGAATTTCCTTCCATACACATAAGGCTGAAGTTTCTGCAGTGCCCTCACTATGGCTAGACATTCCTTTTCTACAGCTGCATAGCATTCATCCCTGGGTTGGAGCCTACAATGGAGATAAACCACTGGGTGCTCTTCCCCCTCTGAAGAAATTTGGCTAAGTACAGCCCCCCCCCCCCATGGTTTGAAGCATCCACCTGCACAACAAATTATTTGCTGTAATATGGACTGGCTAACACAGGGGGTCCTCCCAAAGCTTATTTTAAGCTTCTGGGATGCCTGTTCACATGCTGGGGTCCACACTACCTTATCTGGCCTGTTTTTCCTTGTCAGGTCTATGAGGAACACAGCTCTGGTACTATAACTGGAGACAAACTGTCTGTAGTACCCTGTTGTCCCTAAGAATGCCCTCACCTGCTTTTTGGTAACAGGTGCAGGCCATGCCTGAATGGCTTCTACTTTGGCAGGTACTGGCCTGATCTTACCACTCCCCACTCTATGTCCCAGGTAGGAGACCTCTGGCATACCCACCTGACATTTGCTGGGCTTAATGGTCAACCCTGCCCTCTGTAGTCTGCCCAGCACCTCCCTGACATGTTGAAGATGCTCTTGCCAGGAATGGCTATAGGTGGCAATATCATCTAGGTAAGCAAGGGCAAGCCATCCTGCTCCTGCTAGGATATGATCTACCAGGCTCTGGAAAGTTGCTGGGGCATTTTTCATCCCAAAGGGCATCTTTGTGAACTCATACAAGCCAAAAGGAGTCAATAAGGTTGACCTCTTTCTAGCACTGGGAATCAAGGGCACCTGCCAGTAACCCTTGGTAAGAGCAATAGTTGTAAGATACTTAGCCCCACCCAGCTGCTCTAGGGCCTCATCTGTCCTAGGCATGGGGTAAGCATCTGACTCTGTGCGACTATTTAATTTCCTGTAGTCCACACAGAACCTGGTGCTGCCATCCTTCTTTGGCATCAGCACCACTGGGGAGGCCCAGGGACTGTTGGACTCTTGAATTACCCCTAGTTCCAATATTTCCTGTATCTCCTCCCTCAGAGTCTGTTTGACTCTCTCATGCACCCTATAAGGGGCCTGCCTAATAGGCCTTTGGGGTCCTGTACCTACCTAGTGCTGCACCAGGTGGGTACAGCCTGGTTTTCCAGTGAATATGTCCCCAAACTCCTGTA
This sequence comes from Protopterus annectens, assembly GCF_019279795.1. Taxonomy (NCBI): domain Eukaryota; kingdom Metazoa; phylum Chordata; order Ceratodontiformes; family Protopteridae; genus Protopterus; species Protopterus annectens. Next base: position 374,284,700 of record NC_056736.1, on the reverse strand, counting down.
ACACTACTCAGATTTTTCAAAACTGGGTAGGAGATAATTGCTGGGACATTGCTACCCCTTCAACTGAGGTGTCAGTCTGAGCCTCACTGAAGAGATCAGTCACCAGATTTCCATCAGACTTGTCCTGCAATCCACTGCAAATGCTCAGCACAAGGGCCTCCCTATCATGGTAAGGTTGCATCATGTTAACATGGTACAGTTTGTGTCCCTGCCTCCTGCCTAGCAGTTCCATCATGTAGTTAACATCACTTACCTTTCTTACTACCTTGTAGGGTCACTCCCAAGCTGCTTGTAGCTTGCTGTGTCTGACAGGAATGAGAACCATTACCTGCTGCCCTACAGCATACTCTCTAGCTTGAGCATTCCTGTCATACCAGACCTTTTTCTGCTGCTGGGCTTCTGTAAGGTTTTCCTGGGCTAAGCCCATGAGTTCCCTGAGCCTTGTCCTGAAGTTTAGGACATATGCCACAACAGACTCCCTGTGAGATTAACACTCACCTTCCCACTCATCACAAACTAAATCTAGAGGTCCCCTCACCCTATGCCCATACAACAACTCAAAGGGTGAAAACTCTGTGGATTTCTGGGGAACCTCTCTGTAAGTGAACAACAGATGGGGCAAATATTTGTCCCACTCCCTCTTAAACTGGTCTGCAATTGCCCATAGAATGAACTTGAGTGTAAAGTTTAACCTCTCAACAAGACCATTAGTCTGGGGATGGTAGGGGGTGGTCTTCAGGTGCTTCATCCTACAGTAGTTCCACAGACAAGCCAGCAGGTCTGACATGAAATTGACACCTCTGTCAATCAGTATTTCTTCTGGGAAACCTACCCTGCTGAAAATCTCTACCAAAGCATTTGCCACCTTTTCTGCCTCAATGGAGGGCAGAGCCACTGCCTCAGGGTATCTTGTAGCATAATCTACTACCACTAGGATATACTTTTTCCCTGTGGAACTTGGGGTTCTCAGAGGCCCCCACAATATCCATAGCTACCATTTGAAATGACTCTTCAATTACAGGCAAAGACATCAAAAGAGCTCTCAGCTTGTCTCCTGCCTTGCCTACCTTTTGGCACTGCTCACAGGTCCTGCAGTACCCTGTTACATCTCTGGAAATTCCAGGCCAGTAGATGTTCTGCATAATATGTCTGTTTGTATGTTTTATGCCCATATGACCTGCAAAAGGAATATCATGGGCTATGAATAGAAATGCCAGATGGTAGGCTATAGGCACCACCAACTGCGGTACCCTCTCACCTTCCAGCCCTCCCTCAGGAGTCCACTCTCTATACAGTAACCTTTTGTCCCAGTATACAGATTCTCCCTTCCCTTGAGAATCAGGTGCCTCACTAGCTACCTGCCTCAGGCCTTGCAATGCAGGGTCTGAGAGCTGAGCCTGTCTCAACTCTCTCTTTGTAACTCTTCCCAGATCCCCTTCCACAGGAAGTCTGACATCCTCCGACAGTGGTGCCTCACTGTCAGCCTGGGTACTACTGCTCACCTCTACCTTTGCAGTCACTCTGTCCAAGGGAAAATCTGCACCCACAATCAGCTGTGGCTCACCTTCAGTCTCACTGCTATAGTGTAGCTTCCTCACTGAAGTAACCACATCACCAGTCCTGGCTGCAAGTATGCGGTCTGTCTGGGTCTCCCCCAGGCTACCAGACTCACATGCTTGTCTCGAAGCTTGACTGTGTGTAACTGCATTACCACATAGTACTGCCTCATCAAAATCCTTCCCTATCAGGGCATATGCAGGGTGGTAGTTCGGTACCTTTGTTGTCTCGAGACAACCTACTATTGGCATTTTGTCTTCCCACTTACTGGCTCCCTCACCTTTTGTTCCAGACCTTGCCTCCATGGACATCTGTATGCCACATGGCCCCACTGGTTGCATTCAAAACATTTAACCCTAGGGCCTGGTCATGTACCTGGACTAGTGGCTTCCCCTGCTACTGGCAGATTCTGTTGGGGCAGTCTGTGCTGTCCACCATGTGTTCCTTTAGACCCATGAGCAGTACTGGGAGTCCCTTTCATGTGCAAGGATGCCCTGCTTGCTAGGTATAGGTCTCCCTTCTTCCCCAACTCATCTGAAGTAACATTTTGTCTATCAGCTAACCAGATCTTCATGTCCTCAGGCAAAGTGCTAAGGGCGTGTTCCCTCAACAAAAGGTCTGCCAGTCCTTTCAAAGTGGTGACCTGACATCCACTCACCCACCTATGAAAATAAGTGCTCAGTTCAGCACCATATTCACACACACTTTCATCTGCCTTGCGTCTATTCTCATGAACCTTTTTCCTATATGTTTCAGCTTTTAGCTTAAAAAATTCTAACAAGCGTTCTTAACAGTAGTATAATCAAAACATTCCTGATCAGAAATTTTAGACAACACAGTTACAGCTTTACCATGGAGTAAGGGGGTTAGGAACCTTACCCAGAGCCTTTGGTCAACATCATACTGTTTACATACCCTCTCAAAAATGTGAATGAAACTATCAAAAGTATCCCCCTCTGTAAACTGCAGAAGAAATTTACTGACCTTTTGTGCTTCTGGGGTCCAGTTACTCCATTCACCATTACCTCCATAACTCTGGCAAAGAGTCAGCATCTCCTTTCAGTGCTGCCTTTCCTTTTCCTCGGCTTCCAGGCGTAGTGTTTTCTCATTCTCCTCAGCCTACAAACTTAGCAGTTTTTCATTGTCCTCACTCTCTAGACACCTCAGTCTCTCTGCTGCTTCTATTTCCAGATGCATGGCCTCCAACTCAAGTCTTTTTAGCTCCAGATGGATTTTTAAGTCCTCTGCAGAAAGGTTGAGCTGTCCATTCTCTGAGTGTAGTACATCTCCACTGCCAGTCTGATCATCCTCCTGGTTGCTGTTTTCTGATGCAGCTATGACCAAAACTGCAATCATGTCTGCCTTAGTCAAGTTTCTATGCACCAGTCCTTTAGCCTGGCACATCTTAGCCAGCTGGCTCCTTGTCAGCTTTCCATACTCATCTGCTGACATGCTTGCCTACTCTCCCTGACTATCTAAGCTAACAAAAGTGATCTGAACTATGAGTATTCACTGCATAGCTGATTCAGAGTACAAAAACACCTTCAGTGATCACTGTACACAAGCTACAGGAATTCACACAACCCATACCACTACAAGCCAATTAGTATTTGCCAACCAGTTAATAAGTGGTGTGGATATCCCACCACTGCCAAACAATTAATATGTGAAGCCGAGGGGTGTCCACATAGGGAAGGATACCAAATACACACCCAGTAAAGTACAATTTTCCTTAAGAGCACACAGAGATCACAGTCAGTCGGGGGCTGGTTTCTCCCTTTCTCTCCAGATCCCCAATAAGATTCCCCACTGTCATAGTTATAGGGTCCAGATCTCAGCCTAGTGGGCAAGCTAAAACCTCCAGCACCCTGTCTGTCCAAAGAGTGCTTTGTGTCCCTGCCCAGGTAGCTGATGCACACACACTCTGAGATAAAAGTTATATACAACCACACAGACACTTCTGGGGAAGGCTGGCACAGGTTCTCCAGCTGTGCCCCTTTTACCCAGACTATACGGTAGAAACCACTGCCACCACCAACTAATATTTATCAGCTACCAAAAGGCCCTTATGAATGGGTGTCCAATTATACTGTGCAATATTATTATCCAAATGGTAAGTGTAACTGAAAAGTACCACTATATACATGCAATGTACTCTAGAGCTTAAATTATCTGTACACAGTTGAAAGGTTTAAACATATTTAATAATAAATAATAAAAACACAAGACAATACTTCTTACTACACAGTGCTAGTCAAGAGTTCAGAAATCACAGAGAAATACTTAAAATAATACAGTAGAAAAGTTCTGACATCAGTACAGAAAAAACTAACCTAATCTTCCTAGTTCCTAGCTATATCTAAGTGAAGATACTGTTCTAAAATAAACTTACATATAGAGCAAGACAGTGCTGGTGAGTTGGATGTTCTCAAGACAAATGCTAAATGCCCTCTGATTTTCTCGTTTTAAATTGAGAACACAGTGGTGCTTCACATTACATCATTCTTAACACTTTTCTGTTTTTTCCAGGCTAACAGAAACTCAGAGGTTAATAGCCCTTTTTATCTTGTAGCTGGTCAGGAAGCCAGAGCAGTAAAATAAATTATACATGTAAATTCTAGCCATTAACTCTGGCAGAATGCCTTTATCTAGACAACTCGGCTCCAAGTTTTGACATCAAAGACAGTCATGAAATGCTTGACTTATCAGCTTTCCTACAGCAGAGTGCAGTGTTCTTAAATTTTTTTAGTTCAACATCCAATACAGTCTTTTCACATTTAAGAGAACAAACTTATGCCTTATATTAATATTTACAAATGACAGAATTATCTACAAAATTCTATCTGGCTAGGCTGGCAGCCACATATCTCCCCCCCCCCCCGGAGAACTCAAGCTAGTTTTTCAAGTGACCCTTGAGAAACGTTGCTTGAGCGGGTTAGGTGTATCTAGGTATACCTTACCCCATTCCTGTCTTGAGAGCCCATCTGCATTGGCATTGCTAATCCCACTGCAGTGCTGCACCGACATATCATATGCTTGCAACCCTAGGTTCCATCTTAGCAACTTGGTATTTTGCTGGCTGGCTCTGTGTAATCATGTTAGGGGACTGTGGTCTGTAACTACAGTGAATACTTTTTACTACACAGTGCTATTCAAGAGTTCAGATATCACAGAGAAATATAATACAGAAGAAAAGTTCTGACATCAATACAGAAAAAAATAATCTAATCTTCCTATTTCCTAGCTATATTTAAGAGAAAACACAGTTCTAAAATAAACTTACATATAGAGCAAGGCAGTGCTGGTGAGTTGGATGTCCTCAAGACAAATGCTAAATGCCCTCTGATTCTATCTCTTTAAATTGATAACACAATGGTGCTTCACATTACATCATTCTTAACAATTTTCTGGTTTTCCCATGCTAACAGAAACTCAGAGGTTAATAACCCTTCTGATCTTGCAACTGGTCAGGAAGCCAGAGCAATAAAAGAAATTATATATGTCAATTCTAGCCATTAACTCTGGCCTCAAAACTATAGGCAGAATGCCTTTATCTAGACATTTCGTCTCTGAGTTTTGACATCAAAGACAGTCATGAAATGCTTGACTTATCAGCTTTCTTACAGCAGAGTGCAGTGTTGTTACATTTGTTTCAGTTCAACATCCAATACAGTCTTTTCACATTTAAGAGAATAAGCCTGTGGCTTATATTAATATTTACAAATGACAGAATTATCTACAAAATTCTATCTGGCTAGGCTGGCAGCCTTCACCTAGATTCACAACTATAATATCACCTACTATTGTGCAATATTGCATTATGTCCGTTGCTTTATGAACAAACGTTATACAATGTTCTATTCTGTTCATCTGTCTTATAGGTATATGTGATCAACTATATTATATTGTTGTTGTTGCAATGTATACTGTATTTTTGGAGCTTTTCTTGTAATTCTTCCCAGTAAACAAAAACAAATAAATAAATAAATTAAATAGCTGCCTGCAAAATGTTCAGACTTTCTTCTTACAAAGAGGCACAAGTAAGAATGTTTGGAAAAAGTGAGATTAGGAAAGTATCTACCATTGACCCATCAGATGTTAAGAAATGGACAAAGACAATATTCACTGACTCTTACTTTAGTAGGCCTATTAGCACAGTCAACGAACCAGTTCAAAGACCTATCACTAAGGTACAAGTGGCTAAATAATGTGAGCATTTCTGAATGATTTGTTAGGCTGATGCAGCTCTGCTGTGTACATCACTTTATTCATTTTACTAAACACAGTGTTAGGCACAGAGATAGAAGCTGTGATCTTATTATGTCTTGAGATAAATTTATGCTAGGCTAGACCAACAATGTTATATTTACTGGTGGAGTCCATGACCTGTGTGCAGTCTATTTTTTTCATTATGTTAGCTAAGATGGGTAGATCTGAGACTGAGACAAATTCTGCATGTGAATGGTGTCTTAATGTTAGGACATGACCAGATAACTTAATGCATGTGTCATCTATATAGGAGAAATTCCAGAAGTGAGTGACAAAGTAATCATAACAATGGTAGAAGCTGTACAATATATTAAACCATTAGGTTAGAATTTTAGTATATTACTATGGAATAGGAAGATAAAAATACCAGTACCAATTCCAAAGGGTTCTGGATGACTTAGTTTGCAGATGACTGCAAGCAAGAAGCAGTCATTGAACACCAAAATGACTTAGTCATGCTGCAGGAAAGCTTGTCCCAAGTAAATAACTTGTGCCAAGATCATTGACTGAATCTAAATGCCAAAAAATGCATTATTATATCCTTTGGGAAGTCATCTACCCCAGGGAATTACCCAGTTAACCCAGTTGTTCGGGATTTGGAACATTATGTCGACAGTGACCTAACTTTTGACCAAAATGTGTACATTGTTGTAAGAAAGACCTTCTATACTGCACAGCTTATAAACAAAGATATTGTCTCTAGATCTAGGGATGACATTGTTCCCCTTTACTCAGCCCCCATTAGGCAAATGATTGAGTATAATCCCCCTTTGGCATGTATCTGTCCAGACACAAACAACAACTGGTTTGCCCACAAAAATACCTTATTAAAGGGATACAAGTCCTAAACAACATGTCCAACATGGACTGACACTAAAAGCCCTGTCTCTGTATTCAGTATCCTACAGACTGCTAAGAGGTGACCTGTGCCTGGCGTACAAGGAATCAATCCTACAAGCCAGTACTGATGTATTTACTGTATATCAGATGGTATCAGAAATACTTGGTCTAGGGATATCAACCTCTTTTGCAACATCAACAGAAAGGCTTGGAGAGACAGGTATATCTCATAGAGGATATTGCTGTTCTGGAACAGACTGCCCATCCACATAAAATGAAAGATGTGTACCGTAATGATAGATCTGTATTGTCTGTTTCTGTTCTTCATCAATGCTTGGGTCTTTAGATGAGTCAGATCTGACTTCAACCACTTTCAAGCTTTTGGATTCAGTTCTCAGTCTCCTCTGCTTACCTGTATTCCTTCATATTAGCTGAAGTACTCCAGATCAAGTTTGCCCTCAGCAATAAAAGGCTAACATACAGTGTATAAGATAAAGGTAAGGAAAAAAAAACAGTTGAAAAACTAGGTCTTGATAAGGAACCTGTAGAGACAAGGCTAAGTCAGCCAGTGATATCTCACAGAGGCTACCACTGCTCTGGAACAGATTCTTCATTCACATAAAACAAAGCTCATCCCTGTCCATACTCAAGTATCACTTGGATCTATTGATGGGAAACAGAATATTTACCTCAGGACTGCCCCCTGTACTTCTAATGGACAGAGGCAGCTCCTAAATGCTTTATCCCATGCATGGGTCCCCTCAAATTATCTGTGATATAATTTAATTATTCTCATTGGGGTAATATATAATTATCAATCATGGGATGGGTAAGGCCATTCTCTACCCAAATGGGATAGGTTAATTCAAGCACAAAAAAGGAAATTAGTTTGGCTGGAAATGGTCCACAAGGACAGCTAGCCTAACTATGAACTTATTAAAAATAACTGAGCAAAGTATGATTAATGAAAGCATGCAAATATGGCAGAAATTCAAGGCTATATTCTTAGAAAAATGCAAGGAATTTCAGTGGAAACATTTATATAGTTATGATGGTCTACATTTCACTGCATCAGGCTATAGGACATTATTATAAACCTTCAGAAAAATTACTTATAGTAAATATTTTGTGAGGAAAAGAATGGAAAACTCCATATTACACTTTATTACAGTTGTAAATTATCAGGAGCATACATTTACCTTTACAGGCCTAAAAGGGCTAAATCATTTGCAAGCCCTTTATAATTTTCTACCATTTTATCCCTCAGCATTCTGGTCTTATCCTGTTGATTTTTCAGTAGCTTTCTTTAGACCATGCCTTTATTCTGGCTAGGCTTTAAGCTTCTGACCAGTTCCATGTTTTCCAGCCTTTGCCCAGCAGATCTTTTGTCATAAATTGGTCCTGCACTTGTGCAGCTTACAAGAAGGTCCAATGACCTGCCAACCCAATAACTCATTGTGTTGCTGAATTTTTTTTATTTTTTTTGTGTCTTATTGCCAACCCTGGCTGACATTTCTCTTTTTCTGTCTCTCTCTTTTGCCTGCTAATTTTATTTTATTTCTAGGGCTAGGTTAGTAGGATTTTTATCCACATACTGACAAGAAGAGGTAGAGTACTGTGCTGCGGAACTTTGTAAGACCTGTACACTGTTACCATGGTGACATTGCACCCTCTCCTGGCCCTTTGTCTACCTTCAGATATCACTCTCTCCACCATTTACCTGTCTCTTGTTATACTCACTCTCCCATCATCTAGCATTCAAGTCTTCCTTTCATTATCACAGGAGAAGGGAATGGACTATCAAGAATATGAGATTATTTCTTCACATTTTTCTTTATTGATGACCACACCTCTGATTTAAATAATAGCACCAGACATTGTTTAAATTTGACAGGTTTCATTGTTATTTTGTCTGAGAACAACACACTAGACTTATTCCATTGTGCCCTGTGAGGTTGGGGGTTGGCATAAAGGTTTTAGGGTTGGCATAATGGTTAAGGTGTTTACCTCACAGACACAAGGTACAGGGTTTGATTTTCACCTTTAAGGATTGCACTGCTAGGCTTATAAAGGCCCTAGTGGTTGTTAGCTAGTACACACCACTGAACCTGTTCCATTATCCATACATTTATTGTCACCCACATTGTTAAACTATAGACCTTTTTAAATTTATTTACAACAGAGTAACAGTTTATATCCATGTTTGCAGGCCTCTCGTGGAAATCTTTGCAGAATCTCCATGGCCTTCTACTATCAGATTATGGGACATTCTTTTTAAACTATGTCCTAAAGTATTCCAAGACAATCGCTCTCCATTTTATCTCCACCAAAAGGAGCACTAGTGTCCTTACAGAAGTTTTGAATGACATTCCCTGCTGAATATGTTGCTTTCTCCTGTCTAGAAAGAAAAGTCACACTAAGAATGTGTGACATATACTTGAAAACTATACTTGAAAACTATTTATATTGCTTAAATATTTATATTTTCAAAAAGGGCACAAACAAATGTACATGTCATAAGCATTGTCACACCAATGTAATAAACTCAACATGTAACAAGATCCAGGACTGGCCAGTCCTGTTTCTGTACTTTTTATTACATGAAATAGAGGAGGGTATGTAAGAGGTGGTTCATAAGTTCATAGGTAACTACTAGGCAATCATTCTGCAGACCATTACAAGCCTAGTCAGTATCCCATATTTAAAACTTCTCTCCAGAATCAAGGAGGGCAAGACAAAATACGCTGGGTGAGAATTTGAGGATACCCATACCATTATCTAGGTTTACCTTGAAATGGACAAGGGTATTATTCTGTTTGACGTACAGAAGATTTGTTCCAAAGGTGAGGGATATATTGGGATACAAAGGTATCACACAAATGTGTTTTATTTATTTGTTGATAAAGGTTCATTTTTTTAATTTGGTATTTGAGGTACCATTTGTTCTGTGAAGGAATAGGAGTTCATATATTTCATGGTTTGAAAGGTTAGATACAGATCTCCATGGAGAAGGCTATAAGAGATGTAATACAGAGGGCTGAAAGATCTTTGAGGTCCATGAGCTTTTTAGTTTTGAATCTCTGAGGTCTCTCAAGTTGAGTGATATGTTTAGACATCTACATGCCAAAAGGCGCATTATAATGATTAACGCATCTGATGAGATATGAGTAAAGGGGAATTAACACTTTCTCGGGTCTAGAGGGGATTTGTTTAGAATTTAATGATCAAGATAGAAGGTTTTCTGAACTATCGCAGGGACATGATGAACAAACGATAAGGAATTAACAAAAGGAGCTCTTTGCCTTATGACTTAGAGAGATGTGACACAAATTGTATGAGCATTGTTTTTAAACAAAATGAAATATACTACATTTTGCCACATTTAAATTGAGGTCACTGTTTGGTCTAACCTATTTTGATGTAATAATGATTCAGTGAAAGATCAAATAACATAACACCACCTAATTTACAGTCATCTGCAAACTTTGTTGCTTTCACAAGTGACAACTGCAACTCTAACCACACAGATTCTTTCAGACAACCAGTTAGATATCCATCTGTCAACATAAGGATTTATATTCAGATGATTTACAAGTCTGTCAATAATAAGTGAATGGGAAATAATGTCAAAGGCTTGGCCAAGTCCAGATATGCTGTATGATTTGCTTAACTGCTATCTACTGCTTCTTTGATTTGTTTTTTCAAAGCAATCAATCAGGTTAAAGAGGCAGGGCCTTCCTTTGACAAAAGTGAATTGATGAGAGCCCAGGGTTAATAGATTTTCAATGTCTGGATTAAGAAATCTGCTGCTAAGAAAGATGATCTGGGCAGTACTGTGGTGGTTTGAAGTTCCAGAAACATTGGTAGAATTAGTGCAGGCTATGTGCAAGGATTCAATGACTCAAGTACGAACAGTGTTCAACCTCACAGAGAGATTTGCAGTGGGAATGGGTGTACATTAGAGTTCAGCTCTGAACCCACTGCTGTTCATACTGGTGATGGATTACATTAGCAAACAGGTTGGAGGAGACAGATCAACAAAGCTGCTGTATGCAGATGATGTGGCAGTACTGGCAGACTCTGTGCTAGAACTTCACAAATGATAGGAGAATGGAATGAAAATCTGAAGGTGCATGGGATGAAACTAAGCACAGATAAGATGGTGGTAATGGCAGCAAATTGGGGAAATCAGAAGAAGCTGAGGATAGAGATAGAAGGGAAGATAGTTGAACAGGTAAACAGTTTCAAGTAACTGGGAAGGGTAGTTGAGAAGAAGGGTAGTCTGGATGAGAGGTCAAAGCTAGAATCAGAGGGGCTGCAGCCAAATGGCATAGAGTATCAGGTGCAGTCTATGACAGAAGAATGCCAAAGAAGCTGAAAAGTAAGGTGAACAAGACAGTGGTGCAACCAGTACTACTGTATGGTACAGAAACCTGGGCAGTAAAGGCAGAACAGTTGAAGAATCTAGAGGTGATGGAAATGAAGTGCCTGAGAAAGGTGGTAGGATGCACACTGTAGGACAGATGAAGAAATGACGACATAAGAGCAGAAGCCAAAGTAGCTCCAATTGCAGAAAAGATCAACGAGAACAGATTACGGTGGTTTGGGCACATGTGTAGAAAAGCAGAAGACAATCTGGCAAGGAAGATTTGGGACAGACAGGAAGAAGGTAAGAGGAAGTGAGGATGTCCAGCAAAGAGGTAGATGGATTGTGCGAAAGAAGATCTGCAAGAGTCAGGCATGAGTGTTGAAGAAGGCAGGAGTGTGGCACTGAATCGAGAGAGTTGGCAACAGTTAACACGATAACCTGACCCCATGTAGATAAATGGAAAAAAGGGGGTCTGATGACGATGATGACGATGATGAGATAATACATTTCATAGTTTTACATATGAGGCTAGTGAGACTAATTGGTCTACCTTTACCAGTGTCTGTGTTTTGTCCACCCTTGTGTAACAACATTATAATGGCTGTTTTCCAGGCTTCAGTAATGTAACCAGTGATGAGGATTACATTAAAGAGGTTAAATTCATATGTTCATAGGTATTTACTAGGCTAACAACCGCAAGGACCTTTTTAAGTCTAGCCATGAATACCACATCTCTGAGAAGTTCTGATATCCTTGATAAGTGTAAGCAGGGGCTTGGGAGATGAACCATTTACAAGCTAGTAGTACTCATGCTGATAACTGGGCAAAGTGGTATATTATCAGGGCCCATGGATGAGGTATTCTTAGGTTTTCAGAGGGCTGAGAGGACTTGTACCATAGTAATTAAAGGGAATGACTGAGACTGCGGAATCTATGGAATAGCTATAGCTGTGGGTAGAGCAAAACTTACCCTAAATTTGTCAATTATTTCTTTTGGATCATGGCGGGCAGTATTATTGTGAGTGTTGATTCTTAACATCCTGCCATAGTTAAATAAAGATTTATAGCTATTTTTGGTTTTAGCAGCTATTTATTTATTTATTTATTTATTCATTCATTTGAGTGTGTTATGTGGGGTACGGCACTGATTAAGTTCATACTCATCTCTGAGCCTCCTAATGATTCCATTAAGCTCTTTACTAGATTGTTTAACTATAATCCTAAGGTACGTAGAAAGAGACCTCTTATAAGCATTGAGTAATTTATTATTTTATTATATAATTTATTAATATCAGTAATCCACATAGGGGTTTGTTTTTATATTTCTCATTATATTTGGTACAGATAAGGACTGCCTTAAAAATACAACTATTTAAGTGGGAGTAAAAGTCAGTGGCTGTGGATCCATTGGAGGACAATTACTGTGGAATTTATTTAGGCTATCAAATAAATGAAGAAGGCTTGCTTTTGAGAAGTCCCTAAGCATTTACATGGGGAAAAAAAACATCAGGTTTACAAGTTAAAAAGATATTAATGTTTGATTTAACAAGGGGGGGTGATACATATGGAAATTTGTAAGAAATCGCCATATTTGATATAAGATCAAAGAAATCAGGGCCTCTGGTATGATGGTTAATTATCTAGTTAAAAGGAGTTAGCATTTATAATGTCAAGGAAGCACTAGGCATGTCAACCATTGACAGTATAGGTCAGCAAGTTTATTGATGGGTATGAGATTTTAGCTAAGTTATTAAGAGAGTTATCACTCAGAAAAGGGCATAGAGGGTGTTCTATAGCTAGTTGTGATGCGGTAATTATTGTTGTTTATGGTGATTTGTACATCTGCAAGTTCAAATGTGGTATTCCAAAGAATCTGTCATGAGATCATGATATCTTTGACAAATACTGATGCTCCCCAAAGTTACCAGTAGGTCTGAAGTCATGATAGGTACAATATGCAGAAACAGAGGGTGTACTTTCATTGCTTTGAAAGCTTGTCTCTGAAACGACAGAAAGTTTATTACTAAACCTTTGTCAAACAATGACCAGTGTATGTCTGTAGCCAAATGCACTGTTGTCTATGCCTACTGCTAAATCATTAATCCATATACAAGAAAGGATCATGTTAAGTGACCACAAGTCACAAGTGCTTATTGTCATTTTATGATATCCTGTGCATTGATAGTCCATAATGGTCCACTCGAGCCACTTACTTCCCTTCCCAAATGCAAATTGGTAATTCTGGACACTCTGCATCACAGACCATCATAATTCACTGTATAGCACTATCTGGTTTAATAGCACTGCTCCATTTTCAGTTACCTAATGCTTATCACCTGAGGCACATTACTGACCTTCAACATGGGGATTCTGCCAGACCATAGTCCTTTCCAAAATGCTTAAACATTCTCATTTCAGCACAATCTATAAGAAAATTTTAATCAAGCTCACATTGCCACTAAGTGACAGTCATGAGTCTAATTACAGTCACAAGGCATTTGCTCTTTCTGCACTGTCAACATATAGTCCTGGTATGCCTTGTGGTTACAGTGTGCTCTCTTATTATAGGTTTAGAGGCATGTTCTAAGCATGCAGTCCAAGAGACCATCGAAGAGCTTAGTCCAAATTCACAACTGCCCTAAAGCACTGGCTGGTTAAATGATTTGCTTAAGGTTGCACAGTATTTATTTTATTTTATTTATTTATTTATTTATTGGACATTTGTTAACCGGGTTAGTCCAGCTGATCCAGAAGCCCGTTTTCAGTGGAGACCCAAGGAGAAAAGCGCCATGGTATTTACATACATAAATTCAACAAGTATGATAGAAGCGTATAATCTGAGTTAATACGTAGTAGTTGTGTGAAAAGAAAACACAAGCATAGTTTAGCATAAACAATACAGTTTCAAGGTTTAAAAATTCAAGAAAGTAGCATCATTGACTGAGTACACCATCTATTTACAAATGATAAGCATCTTTGACTGCACGGTATATATATATATATATATATATATATATATATATATATATATATATATATATATATATTTATGACTAAGTCTAGCTAAGTTAAGGATGGAAATAGGTGTGGGTGGAAGCACAATAAGAGATTCAGCAATAGTTTAACGTAGAATATGAAACAAGAATTACACTGTTTGTAGATGCAGAGGAAGCTAAGATGTGACATTACTTAGTAAAGACAGAATACCTAAAATGGGAGGTTAAAGGGAAGAGAAAACTGTGAAGATGGTTGAGTGAGGAGAGAAAGATATGCTGAGAGATGAGAGGTAAGGTTGGGAAAGGATGGAAGGAATTTAGGCAGGTTACATTACTTAGTAAAGACAGAATACCTAAAATGGGAGGTTAAAGGGAAGAAAAAACTGCGAAGATGGTTGAGTGGGGAGAGAAAGATATGCTGAGAGATGAGAGGTAAGGTTGGGAAAGGATAGAAGGAATTTAGGTAGGTTCCTGACATGGACAGATCTATGAGTTAAGGAGGAAGAGTTTTAGTTGCTTTTTGAATTGATTAGTGTTAAAGGTGTTTCTAATGTAGGAAGGAAGTTTGTTCCAGGCTAAAGACACATTGTGGTTGAAGAGGAGTTTACTTATGTTTCTGTTGGGTTTACATATGACAAGCAGTTGTTGGTCAGAGCTTCTGAGAGGTCAAGTGGGGGTGTAGAATGAAACTAGTGTTGTGAGGGAGGGGCAGGGAGTAGGTTTGTGTAGGATGGAGTGGGTGATTTGTAGTTGTACTATAAGAAATTGATGGGAGAATTCTGGCCAATGCAGTTGTTTTAATGCAATCCAATGGTGAGATCTATAATGTTGGCTAGTTACAAATTTGGCGATTTTATTATAGATTTGCTCTAGTTGTGAGGTTAAAGTGGACTGTAGCTTTGTAAGAATGGGGGCAGCATAAAGTAGGCCTGGTAGAAGGAATGCTCTTGCTGGGGATAACTGAGCTTCTGGAGTAAGGAATTTTTTGTTACAATACATTAATCCTAATTTTTGGTGGGTCTTCTTAATACACTGGTCAATATGATGTTCAGATTTAAGCTGGTCATCTATAATGGTGCTGAGGAGTTTTGTATAAGGATCTGCTTTGATGATAGTATTGTCTAGTAAGGAGATGGAGAAGGAGGATTTATGAACTGAAAGTGAATTAGGTAGGAAGAGTAATAGTTTAGTTTTCTCAGGGTTTAGGATAAGCTGGTTTTCATTGTGCTATTTTTCAGTGTTAATGAAAGTGTTTTGTGTAAGAGAAAGGAGCTGAGACATTATCAGAGGATGTGATGAGAATCGAATCATCAACATACTAGACAAGAGTAGAGTGGTTGCAGATGGAATAAAAATTGTTGGTAAAGATATTAAATAGATGGGGTCCTAGGACAGAACCCTGGGGGACCCTTGTATTTACAGGTAAGAAAGGGGAGCAGGAAGTCAGCCATCAGACAGATTGTAGTCTATTAGAAAGGTAGCTGGAGAACCACTGCAAAGTGGTAGGAGAGAGATTAAGATCAGTTATTTTTTTTAGAAGTTTAGAGTGAGACACAGTATCAAAAGCTTTGGATAGATCAAGAAAGAGACAGGATACAAGTTAGTTATTGTCTCTGGCCTTAGCAACAGTATGAGTGAAAGATAGGAGGGCAATAGCAGTGTTGTGGTTAGGCCGGAAACCGTGTTGTGTAGGGGTTGAGGTTTTCCTGTACAAGGTATTTAAAGAGTTGAGAGTGGATACACTTTTCCAGAATTTTCGAAAGAGGAGATAGGATGGCTATTGGCTAGAAGTTAGAGGGGTCTGTGGAATTGCCTCCTTTGTGCAGTGGTATTTTAAAGAAGGACTTCCATATGTCAGGAACTGTGCTTTCTTTAACTGATCTATTTATACGTATAGAGATGGGAAAGGCTATAGAGTCAGTAAGTTTTAGAAAGAGAGGGAGTAGTTTATCAACAGATGGGGAACAAGGTTTAGGTTTAAGAAGAAGAGATTTGATATATAGGTGGGAACAGGTTTAAGAGAGAAAGGGGTTTTGTTAGAATTGGTAGTAGAGGGGGAAGAGTGGGAGTAACTGCTGTTTTGCTCTGAGTGAATTAGTTTACGGATGGTGTCTATGAAGTAGTCATTGAGAAGGGTGGCCATCTCTAGTGGTGAGTTGTTGGAAAAGGGATTTGGGGTAGAGGGGTTGCTGAGGTATAGGATCTTATTAATGGTGGACCAGAATTTTTGGGGGTTGGAGAGGTGATTGGTTTGAGCTGTATTATAAAAGCTTATTTGTCTTGATAAATGCATTTTTTGGTGAGGTTTCTGATTTCCTTGTAGCTTTGTAGTAGGGTAGGGAATTTGGTTTTCTGCCAGGTTTTAAAGATAACTATCCCTCTTGTGCATGAAGGAGTGAGTCTCTTTTGTTAACTAAGATGCACGGGTGGCTTTAATACAATTTTTCTTTGGGGGGCAAGTGAGTCTAAGATGCTGAGGAAAGTTTGGTTAAATGTCTCTACAGCTTCGCAAAGGGGAAGGTAGTGAAGGAAGGACCAATTTATGGATGCAAGAGTAGAGTTAAAAGAATCAGCATTAAAAGAAGATAGTTTACAGCAGTCTCTGTACAAGTGGGATCTAGGTATAGGAATAGAATATCTTTGGAAGTGAATGGGTAGGTAATCACTAAGGGTCTCAGGCAGGGTGTGTGGGTTGTGGTAGAGATAAGGGTTGTTAGTGAGTATCCAGTCAAGGAAAGTACTGGTAGCAGTAGTTTTATTAGTACGAGTAAGGGCTGTGTTAAGCTATCTGAAACCATGGAGATTTATACCCACATTGAAGGGGTCAGACATGAATTTTGACCAGTCTATGTTAACTTCTCCCAGAATGATGGCTTCATGGGAAATGTTGTCAGTCAGCCAGGAAGGTATGTTTTCCAGGACAGAAATGTTATTACCTGGTGCGATGTAAACTGAGGCTATAGCAAACTTTTTGTGGGAGTTTAGGTGACAATTTAATATGATTAGTTCAGCGGGGTGAACTGCAGTCGTGGTGCTGTAGTAGCATTGTCACCTCACAGTAAGACGTCATGTTTGATTCTCAGCTAGAGCGTCTTCTGTGTGGAGACATGCGCAAATGGGCATACCTTCTTTGAAGGTTGTGCATCAGGTCCGGCAACTCAGCATGTAAAAATCTACTGCCAATCATTAGCAGACCGGAGTTCCACTGTGGTGAGCCCTAACCGGGAAAAGCCGAAAGACACAACAACAACAACAACAAAAGTTCAGCGGGGTGAAAGCTTGGTAATGGTGTTTGTAAGGGGGAGAGATTAAGTAGATCTGAATAGAGGATTGCAACACCACCACCTTTTCTTGTCTGTCTATCTAAACAAAAGATGCTGTAACCTGGAGGAAGTATCTCATTATTAGCTATGTGTGGTTTTAGCCAAGTTTTTGTTAATGTTAGAATATGGGGGGAGTGTTTGGCTATCCAGGAGTGTAAGTTTGTTGTTTTATTGAGAAGGCTTTGTATATTAATAGAGAACAGGTCTAGGGTTTTGTGAGTGGTGTGATGTTGAGTAGGCAGAGGAGTGTTTGGAGGAGGGTCCTGGGTTGGGGTGAATATCACCAGGTAGGAGGAGAGTCATTGTAAAGTGTGTGGGGCATTGTGATTGAAATGGTTATGGGCTAAAAAGAAGAAGTTTTACTTTGTCTTTGTTGGATAAGAGAAAGAAATTTTACTTTATAAAGATGAAGCATGTAGGTGGTAAAGAGTGATGGGGAAATGTAAAAAGAGTTGGGTGTATTAATGTTATGCAATAAAAAGGAAAGAGTAGGTGATGCATGTGTGTTGATTAGAATGATGTGATAGGAGGAGAGGTGAGTAAGCAGTATGTGGAGTGGGATGCTTAGGTAAAAGTGGATCATGATGGATTGTAAAGTAAGGAAAATGGAACTAAGTTATCAACAAGAAGGAAAAGCTAGCTGAATATGCTATAGAGAAAGACAGGGTTGGGTGAGGGGAGGGATAAGGTATGAGTAACCTAATTGGAGGGATGATTTGAAGGGGAGGGGTGTAGTTAATTAGGATAGAGTAGAAATCTGATGATGTCAGGGGTGGGTGGGAATGGGAGTAGGGTAGAGGAATGGAGGGAGCCTGAGTGCAGCAAGGGTGAATGGAGCAGGGCTACACCCTTGGTCGTGGTATTTCACAAAAAAAAAATCAGTAAGTAAAATTATCCAGTATGGCAATGTTTCAAGGTGAAGAGAGACAGGGAAAAGAACACTGAATGCAGACCTCCTTAGAAAGTCAGGTTAGGAAGGTGAGAAGTGGATAGCAAGAGTAAAGCTAGTACAGAGTGCAGGCTCAAAACAAACAAAATACAACAGTAATTGGAGGGTTAATACAGTGGAAAAAGAGTTAGAAGGTGAGAAATAAGAAGCGAGGCTGGGAAGTAAGCTAACCAGACTGGGGGGAAAAAACAAGAAAAAAAATGTATTTAAAGGCTGTAGATGTACAGAAAGGGAAGAGACAGAAGAAGGAGGGAGGGGTCAAGCAGCTGGTTCTGGTGGCAGGGAAATCACTGTTTTCTTTCTTTTGTTTATTTTTCTTTTAAAACAAAAAGAGTTACTGCAAATATATAATGATGGGAATTAAAGCAATACAGATTAATGAACATACAATGGTTCATAGGTTGCTTTTTATATTATGGCTTGTGGAACCTCTCAAAGTCAGGCTGTATACTTTACTGTGAGGTCTGCAAAATTATCTACACCTAATGCCCAGTTTGTAGAAGACAATTACACATTAGTGAAGTTAAGTTAGGAGCACGGCAAATGACTCACACCACCAGAACCAGAGGAGAGAGCAAGTGGAAAAATAATAAGCAAATAAAGGTGGCAAGATCAATCCCTGTACTCTTGGTACAGGAAGCAGCTCATTAATAGGTCAGAGGTTTAGGCCTGTGTGCTAATTGGCATTAAGAACTGCTTTATGACTTTCTCCATACTGTTATTCACAGATACTCCCTCTGGAGCAGAAAGATGATTTATGACCCTGAATTTTTACAACTCCATAAGAAACTTTTGTGTGTCCTGCCTATTCAACTTGTTCACAGAGTGAGAGGTCATTCTGCAGGATTCTGATAATACTTATATCTAGGCTGTAACTACATTATGCTATTATCTGACTGATGTACTCATTGTACCATTGGATATAACCATATGAGTGCCATTATTTCACTAGTAACGCTACTACTGTTCTGTTTCAGGTCTTGGATTTATGTCCAAGCTATGTCTAAAAATGTTAGCCAGTCAAATCTGACCACCAACCCATTTTGAAGTATTAAATCGATGGGCAAAGGAATAACTCTGAAGAACTATGTTCATTTATTATAGTCTCCAGAAAAAGACTGACCCTGTACCAGTGTTATACAAAGCAAACAGTACCCAAGTTTACATCTGTGCACACAGGACTTGTTTATTTGGCAATATTCACAAGTCTGAATGCAATTCTACGTGAAAGCAAGTGTCATACAGCTTTGCTATCTTGCTAGTGTGTGTGTGTTTGTGTGTGTGTGTGTGTGTGTGTGTGTGTGTGTGTGTGTGTGTGTGTGTGTGTGTGTGTGTGGTATTAACAACAGGAAAGAGATTCCATATAAGGTTTGTAGGACAGCAAACACATACCTCTAAACCTCTTATAGCAAGACATCTAGACAAAGCCATGAATAAAAGTGGGACAAAAGCCCAAAAGTAGGGACAATTTTAAATAGTGCCCTTACAAATGTAGAAAGTTGATAGAATAACAGGCTTTGTATTAGTATGAATTTTCTGAAGGGTATGAAGTCTGAAACTCAAATGTCTGTCATTATTTTCTAACTTCACTCTTTAATGATTTACCAGTAATTTGTCAGAAAACCACAATTTTATAAATAATGGACCAAAAATGGAAGTCAGAAATCTGGACATTCTGCAAAAATCTGTACATTTGAGAGGTATGCAAGGTATTGCTGTGCTACACAACCCTAAACTGGTGCCTCTAGGTAAACAGGAGAACTAAATGTAACACCACATCCTTTGGCAAACTCAAAAAGGAAAATGCAACAATTACTTCAAGCAGATATAACTGATTTCAACTATATTTAGTATTCTAACTTAAAGAACTACTGTCAGAAATGTAAATCATATGTCTATGACCCCATATTAGTTCTTTTCTTAATACTAATGGCTACATATCCTCAAAATAATTAAAATATAGCCAATGCATTGGTGAAAAGGGATAAAGCCCTGCCTATGCCCCAAGCAACCTGGGTTTGATTAGTAGCTTAGATGTCTGAGATGCTAGTAGGAGAAGATGCTGTGCCAGTCTTGGGCGTGGGAGCCAAACTGTCTGATGGAGGTTGGGGAGCAAAATGCAGAGTGCTTCCTGAGGAGTGGGTGGAGCACTTTGTTAACATCAGTTCCTTGTGGAAGTGAGGAGCAGTTCATAGCAGTCCATGTGTTGCAGGGGTCCACACACAGGGTGCTATGGGAATGTGCAAGGAGTGGGAAGATAAGGGATAAGAAAATCTCCCCCTGGCAGCAATATGACACTGCACCAATAAGTTTTAGCCTTCTCAGTGACGTCGAGCATGGGTCAGAGTAAGTTGGGAGGGTAGGTGAGCCCAGTGGATAAGAACAGGCACTGGTGGAACCTGGATGGTCAACTATCAGGTACAAAAAAATGATTAAAATAATCTTTTATTTTGTTGTTTTACTCAAATTGACAGGATGGCTACAGATGCCACTCATATCTTTCTTACTAAATATATGTTTTGCAATACAATTACACTTTCACTGCATAAGTTATGATTTTTTTACTTTTATACCCAAATAAAGCCTCTCTGTTGTGGGATTGCTTATGTTTATATTTTCATGCCATATTACTTTTACCAGATACAGTGGAAACGTTTTTGCAACACATAGAGAAGTATTGTTTCCTAAAGGTTAGTTTCAGTACTGTAGCTATTTTAGTTTTCTTGTTTTATTTATTGTCTTTGCTTTCGTTAGTAAGTTGGAACCTGTCAGGCATAGATATGGTCCACAGAGTCATTTTAGCAGAAAGAAGCTCACTTCCTTGTTTAAGACAAAGGGTGATTTTTTTCACCCTGCTTCCAGCACATACTCACATGCAAACACTGGTGTTACCTTAAGCCAAACAAATTACAAAGGAAAAGCGATGACTTCACCCAAAGCTAAGCTTGCTTTTTGCTAGCCAAAGGCTGCTAATTAATCAGTGTGGAGTTACATGACAGTTCTGTATTAGTATATGTTAATTCTATTTAATTTTTTTTTAATTGCTCTTGTTATGATCTTTCTACCTGTTATCTGATACAAAAATAGAAACCACTAATGTACATTCTCATCTATTAGATCTGCTGTGCCCTTCTGTCTGAAGTTCTGTATATACATTAATAGTTTCTCTTGCATTTTTGTAATTTTACTTTTATATTATAGCTTGTGTTACAAAAATTAATAGAATCATAAGTCCACAGTAGTAGAAACACTTAATTTACTATACAAGATAAAAGCTTTCGGGAAACACCCTTCCACAGTTATCATTACAATTCAAAAAATAAAATACATTTTATACTCTTCATTGCATAGTAGCACATGATACAGCCAGCCAATAAGCATAAATACTTTTATCTAGTTAATATGTTTGTTTCATAACTGTGCCTATAATTTTTCTCCCTAAGACTCCACAGAAAAAATGCTACTACCTTATTGGATAATCTTGACCAACAAATGTAAATAAATAAATAACTTAAATAATTAATTTATTGTCCCCCTCATCACCATTGCATGAACAAGAAGCAGATGTTTATTCACTTTGCTTGTGAACACATGTAAATTTCAATCCCATCAATCCACCTATCCATCCATCCTTCTATATACATTCATTTTCTAAACCAGTTGCCCTGCTGAGGGTTGCAGTGACAGTTAGCTGAACAGGATAGCCTAATCTTTTCTGTGTCCAGCCACAGTCCCCATCTCATCACATGGAACTTCAAGGCAAACTGAGTAGTTAGTATACCTGAACCAACATGCTCTTAATCTGCCCTAGGACCTTCTCTCATTGGGCTCTGCACAGAGGACAACCTCAATATGTGCCTAAACCATTTCACCTTACCCCTTTCTAAGTAGAAGCTCAGTGGATCTACTCTCATATAGTCACACATTGATGAGACCTATCTCAGCAACTGAGCCAGCAACTCTCAAAAAAAAATAATTTCTACTGCTTGCAACTGCAATTGTACCCTTTTATTAACTACCCAGAGTTTGTGAGCAGTTGAACAGGGTAAATAAAATGACCAGTAAACTGGTATCTTCATTCTATAACTCAGTCCTCACTTTACTATCATAGTCGTGTAAAATGATTATACTGCCATGAGTGCACCTCTTCAATGGTCTAGCACCTGATGTCTCTGATCTCATTCCTGAGCAGAACCCCCAGTTACTTAAACTTCCCTACTTGGGTAGTTGTTATCATCTCACCTGCAGAGAGTACGTCATTCTTTTTTAAAACTGAATCAACCATGTCTTGTAATTCGGAAGTGTTGATTTACATACCTGTTATTTCACACTCACCAATAAAACTGCTCTAGAGCATGCCAGAGATCACAGTCAGTTGAGAGCAATACGTTATCATTAGCTGCAAAGATATACCCCTTATGTTTCCAAACTGGATGGTTCCACTCTGAATATATTTACTTTAATGCTGAGAATGTTGACACAACTCTCACTCCATAAGCATAGTGGCCAACTGATATAAAACAGAATATCGAATAGTGGGGTTACAAGGAAGTACCCTTGAGTCAAGTGAAGTGGTAATACTCACTGGCAAGTACCTGTTGGTCAGGTAACCTCCTTAAGCCCTTTGACCTCAGGCCAAAACTTTTGTATTGAGCCACTGCTTGGACTTACCATATGTAAGCTGAAGGACAGGGATTGGAGAGTGGCAATGCCAGTCAAGGGGCTGGGAGGACCAGCATGAAAAACTCTCATCTGATGTTTACTGAGGCAGTTCTGCTTTCTGTAAGAATACATCCTAGTAGGGATAGCTAACCATGTGACAGAAATAGCTATGTTAATATCTCTGAATCAGTTCAAAATAAGTACCAGCACAGCATACTCCCTGTAGCCACCATTCTTGCTTTTTATTCTACTTCAAAATGTATCTAAATAGCCTTTCAGAAACAATTTTAAGCGGTGATTATGGTGTTAATTAAGGATATTGAATTCATAGTAACTTATTGCAATAACCTTGTTATTCTGAATTTCAGCCTTGGGATCTGCTAAAATGTAGTCTAGCCTCAAATCCTTAAATGCATCCAAACTGTTTGGCATACATCAACAATAACTCCAAGGCCTTCAGCACGTAATCACAGCTTGAATTGTAATTACAAAACACCTATTCTTCCCTTATCATGTACAAATATGTCTGTGTGCCCTCGGGGTACAAGGTACTTTTTTATTAAACACCTATGCCTCAGGTGACATCATCCTAAGTAGACTAACGTCATCATGAAGAAAATATTCTATCCCAGAAAAAAAATTCAAACATATCGCAATCAATCAGATTCTCTCAGTGACCTTTGCTCTGGATGCATTTTTTACCTGCTTATACTTCTGTTAACGGAATATATCCAGTATAATTGTGTATCTGCTTATACTTCTGATGCCTAATCTGAAAATGGCTATCGGCTGCAACCAATAAGCATAATTACTGCAATTATTTTAAATTTTGCTATGACACACTAGTTTCTCCATTCATTGTTTGGCATCAAACTTTATTAATTGAATGTTTCAGTACACAACAGCTGACCTTCAACAAGTAGCAGCACTAGTCCATCAGCAATTAACCCATTAATTCAAGTTAAACCATACTACCTTACTATAACAAAGAGTTACCTCAGTACTGGCAGTAACAAAAGATTTTCAAGTTCACCTTTTTCTACAGCCCCTTATTTACATAGAATAACTAACTATAAATAACACATATATCTTTTAACAAACCTAAAACTTTTTAAATAGCCATGCAAATAAAAAGAAATTAACAATGTAGATAAGTTCTCATCTATAAATACACCCATTTCTGTTTGGTGAGGTACTTGTAGTGGAAGCAACAAACTATCACCACCTACATTAGTCCTTCACTACGATATCATTTTCAACTCTTAATGTTTTCTTTCCCAATTATCCTGGGATTCTACCTCTCTATCCTTCTTCCCTGCCAACTATGTTACTCCTCCTATTTTTTTTATTTCATCCATTACTTTCATTATGTCCTTTAATGTCGGGGTATCTTCTTATTTCCATTGTCTAGTAATTACTTTTTGCCCCTATACAAACTATTCACAATAACTCTGTTGTATTCTTAGATTGTTCGATTGTACTTTCCACCAACCTAAGAAATATAGTTGTTCTGATGTCTCTACTAGCCTCCTTATTCCAATGACTACCTTACTTAGTGCATTTTAAACCCTTGCAGTTTCTCACACCTCCAAAAAATATATTGTCAGCAGGGCTGGCCCTAGCAATTATGAGGCCCAGTTTCAACAGTTGTGGTACGGTCCTGCAGCTTCATCTACTATCCGATCCCTCCCATCACTTGCAGGCATCCTGGACTTAAGGTAATTTGGGATTAGTTATCTGGCAAAAGCAATGTCTTTTGGCTTTTCCCAGTTAGGGATCACCACAGTAGATCACTGGTTTGCAGATTGACTGTAGAATTTTTACAGTGTCGAGTTGCCAGCCAGGCACCCAACCTTCACAGAAGGCAAATGCACACACACCTACCTGCATGTCTTTAAAGGTCAATCGACAGCTGTGAGGAAATGCAGATCCGCACAGAAGGCACTCCATCTGAGAATCGACCAGGAGAACCTCTTGCTGTAAGGTGACAACGCTAACTGCTGCACCACCGCAGCACGGAATATATGCTATTACTGAGAATTAAAAATAAAACAATATGGTTACTTGTTAGCTTATTTTTGTGTAATAAGACATGTTAAAGCAGAAGAAAACTATTTGATACCTCGGTTAACACCAGATCTAACATCTCCTACAGTCCTTCTTTCAGGGTCTACTTAATTTTTTCAGACATACTATAAGGGGCATGGTTGAGGATGCACCTTGGCTTACCAGTAAAGTTTTTTTCCAAACTCCTGTAGTACGACCCAGGTGTATTGAACCCGGGTAGGAGATAACAGCACTCTTGCTCACCTTGCCCGTCTCTCATGTCATTTTTCATTTCTGTCTCTGTCTCCTTCCTTTCTCCTCATTTGACTCATGCCTCACTCTCTTTCTCATTCTATGCCCAACAATTGTACATAATGTAAATACTTTGCTCTCTGGATATTATTTATTTGCATAGAAACATTATACTATATGACAATATGACAGTGCACAAATATTTTTCATACCTATTTTACTGACTGAATTCTTAAGTCATATCTACTTATGATTTTTTATTTTATGCTACATATTATCCTGTCTTCTATCCCTCAGCATGCTTGGTCTTTCATTACCACTTTTGCAATGATATTGCTGTGCCATACCTGAAAATGGTCTAGGAGGACCATTGCTCTACTTTGATTAATAAATTTAAATAAATATCTTTGTTAAGTTAAGTGCATTGCACACTCTAATTTATTTGGGAGTTGCTTCTAGCAATTTCTAGCCGACTAGACTCATTTTGAAAGATGAAACTTGGTAAAAATGTTTGACTCCTCACAATCTCCAGGTCTCTATCTATCACTCATTATAATAGTTGCTCTTAAAATCACCTCAAGCTTTTGAAACCTGCTAGTTCTGGAAGAGACCATGTCT
The DNA here is from genome assembly GCF_019279795.1 of Protopterus annectens. Lineage (NCBI taxonomy): Eukaryota > Metazoa > Chordata > Ceratodontiformes > Protopteridae > Protopterus > Protopterus annectens. Next base: position 374,258,819 of record NC_056736.1, on the reverse strand, counting down.
CTCAATGTGGCCAAATGTCAGGAAGTACTGGAAAATGAGTCAGTGGGGATGCTTTAATTGTTGTAGGAAGACTGAAGGGCCTGAAAGCGCATGAATAATTTCTAAACTACATTATACACTCTCATCTCACACCACCCTTCATTCATCATGGGTTTCCACTCATCTGCATGATTAGAGTTTCTTACCCAGTTAATTCTCAAATATTTTGACCATCAATATTTTCCTAAAAAACACACAAAACTGGTGAACTTTTTCAGAGTGATCAACGATAATAATATTAATTATCTCAAGCCTCTCTGACATTGTTCACTCACCTAACAATTTCTAAAAGTGCATTTTTATTTATTTATCCTTTGTTGACCTGATTAGTCTCACAAGTCCATTAACTACTTTTCCAAGAAGACCTGAGGTGGTATTTGGGGAGAGCACCAGGGAACATTTCCTACTCTTTTTGATAAGTGCCATGGGATCTTCTACATCACCTAAGCTACCATCATCCTAAGGATGGAACACTCGAGTGCAGCATCTCCTTATGCTGCATTGCATTGTCAATAATGAGAAATAATTCCAGTCATCAGGTATGGGTATAGAACGCACAGCCTTCTAATCTTCTAGAATTAAAGGCAGGTGAGCTTCCAGTTGAGCCACCAATACTACAAAACATTCAGTAAGTGTTAAACTAGATAAGTGGACTAATGCATGCAGATTTTTTCCAGGTCACAAGGGCAACAGTAAAGATTACATGTAAGGATAATTTAGTGTAGTCATTAAGCATCATACATATTTTACTTATCTGTGATTATTTTACTTCTAGCTGTGACTGCAGCAAGCATTTCTCTGCCATACTATTGAATTGCAAGCATTCTAATTGTCAGTAATCAGAAGTTACCTCACATCAGAGAATCTGTTACTGTTTTTTATGCTTACTAGTGTTTTTCATACTTCTGAAATTGACTATGCCACTGTTATTTCTTGTAAATGTATTTGTTAGCAACCAATCATAAACCCAATGTCAGCAAGAAAAGCAAAAGGAAACAAAGTGCCTCACTATCAGTTTACAAATTAAGCCATGGCTTATCTTCCAAGGGACTAACTGGAGCAGCACAGAAAAACAGATGGTTAGTCTAACCAGTGTGGGGTTGAAAACCCTGCTGAGCAGTCATCCACAACAAATGACCACTATAGGAGTGTGAGTAGCTAACACTGTGAGCCATACAAGAGCCATACAAGAGGCATACAAGAGGCATAAAGCTGCAGTTACTAATAATATTGGGACAGGAGGCTAGTGCAGTGCATGACAGGAAATGTAGTTTGCTAAATTAACAAGATTTATAACTATTACAGGAGAAAGACTACCGCTTGGAAAATGCATTTAACTTTATCATAGTGTCTTTTAGGCAAATGTCTAGACCACATAAGACATAATGATCATGTCATAGCCTAGTGTAGGCCCTTTTGGGTCAAATAGGTCCAGCTGGCCTAAGAAAAATCCTGATTGCCAGTCTTCTAAGTGCTCTGCCCTGCATCTCCAACAGCTGCTGTCCACTGTACAAATTGATTTACACTGTAGTGTATTAAAATATTTGTGGAGGGCGGAGGGACTTCCATGCAAAGCTCCTGAAAATTTCTTACTTCTAATTGCTTTATTTATAGCTGTAAATGTGTACTTCCATTCCTTGCATGATACGTCAATATTCAATTGCGGCTCCTATGCTCTTTTAACTTTTAGAATTTATTTATTTATTTTATTTTTATTTTTATTTTACATTTGTTTACTGGGAAAGTCCGACTGGGTTCAGCTGAGGCCCAGGAAGCAAAGCTCCGCATATAAAAAAGACAAAAAATTTACAAGACAATACTATTACAAAGACAAGTTGGACAATATGTAAATACAAATCTTATAGCAATAGCTAATACAAAAAAAAATATGCAGTGTATACAAACATAGTGACACAATAGGAGTATAACGGTTTAAGTAAAATACAAATAGACATAATAATATTTTGTCAGGTAGAAGGTTTAAAGTACAACGGGATAGGAGCAGAAAAGCAAGTTAAGGTATAAGCAGAAATGTGCTGAAGAAATGTATCATTTTTTCATGTAGAAGGTTCAAAGTACAGTTAGATATCAGTTTTAAGGTAGAAAAATTATTATGGGTAAAGAATTTATACAGACTAAAAGAATGTCTTGCCTATAGAAGCTGCTAAATTTGAAAGATAAAATTATTAATAGTAATGGGAATAGTATGGCTAGTAGGATAGTAGTTAGGGTGAAGGAAATCAGGAAGCTAGTGATTTCAGAAATGGTTAATAAATTCTTAGAGAGTGTTAAAGTAAAAGGATGGTAGTGCTATAGTTGTGGATAGTAGAAGTAAATCGAGAAAAGTATGCCTTATCCTAGAAAATTACATGAGCAAAGCCATTTGTTTGTCAGTTGGTCTTTGAGCATTTTTTTTTAAGTGGATGATATTAGTTAAAGTTCTTAGTTCTAGAGGTAGAGATTCTAGATTTTGGTTGGCTACATATCTAGGGTACAGAGCATCACCTAGGGAATTTATACATTTGGAAACATTTAGTAAGGATTTGTTGGTGGAGTGTAATATTCTAGGGTTAGAATAAGTTTCTAGTAGGTTTTTTAAGATAGGTGTTTTGCCTGGCTGGTTAAGTAATTTGCATGCCATTGTCAGCTTTTTGTAGTGAAGAGGATGTGGGAATTCTAACCAAGATAACTTTTTTAGTACTAGACAGTGATTGTTCTGTATGTGGGAGTCAGCGGCAAATTTAGCTATTTCATTATAACATGTTTCTAGTTTACCTAGGTCAGATTTTCTGTAGTTCATGTGTATGGGTGAGGCATAAAGAAATGTTGAGAGTAGATGAGTTCTTGCAATGGGTACTTTGGTATTGTTAGTTAGGAATTGTTTGTTTTTATATAGAGTACCCAATGTTTTGTGTACTTTCTTAATAGTTTGTGATATGTGTTGGTCAAATCTCATACTTTGATCAATGATGACACCTAGGAATTTGGCCTGTGTAATGGGCTCAGTTGTGGTCTTGTCTGCAGCAATCATGGAAAAGTTGTGTTGGGGGTTAGTGGCTCTAATAGATTGGAAGATTATTAGCTTGGTTTTATTAGGGTTGAGTAAAAGTTGTGTATTGGAAAGCCAAGCTTCCACTGCTGTGAAATATTTTTGTATTTTTTTCCTGTAGTTCTGGAAGGGTGTGGACTCATCTGCATATTGGATTAAAGTAGCTAGAGAAGTATCTGTGTTGAGATTGTTGGTGACGATATTGAAAAGAAAGGGACCAAGAATGGAGCCTTGAGGTCCACCTAATGTGACTGGTAATACTGAGGAGACCATTTTGATGTTGGTCAATTAGGTAACTTTGGAACCAAGAGAAGCCAGATGAACTAAGATTTAGGCTGGAGAGAGGACTGTTTGAAGTTTATTATGAGAGACCATATTGGATGCTTTGGGCATATCAAGGAAGGCTGATGAGACTATTTTGCCTTCACTTCTATGAAGATTGATTGTATTAGTGAAGCTTAAGAGCATAGTAGTTGTACTATGATTAGGTCTGAAACCATGTTGGGATCTACCTAGGAGATTATTGAATGAGATGTGGTGCATAACTTAAAAATGTATGCACCTTACTAATATTTTCAATAGAGGAGATAATGTGAAAATAAGTCTTTAATTAGATAGTTCTTTTGAAATGCCTCCTTTATGGAGGGGGATTATAAAAGGGACTTCCCAGGGGTGTGGCACTTGATGTTCATTGATAGATCTATTGATTAGAATTGATACAGGCTAGGCTATGGCATCAGCTGACATCTTGAGGTATTCTGTCGAGAGGTTGTAAATGTTTTTATGGTCTTTTTTACAACAGGATGGAAGGAGAAGGTATTGTTGTTCCTATTTTCTAATAATGGTAAAGTCTGCGGTGGGGAACAGTTATTTTTGGATAGTGCTAGGATACTCTCGGTGAAATATTTGTTAAATTGTTTGGCAGTTGTATCCGAATTTGGGGTGGTTGTGAGGGTGGGGAAGATGACTCTCCAGGCTGTGGGTTTTTTTTATGTTTATTTATAGGTTGGTATAGTATTTTTTTATCTAGCTTTATTTGCTTTTGGTTTTGTTTCAGAGTTGCTGGTATATTAGTCGATTTTGTAGAGATTTAGTGGTGTTTGGTTGTTCCCAGGCTTTATCTCTAAGTTTGAGAAGATTTCTAGTTTCTTTGGTTAGTTGGGGGTGATGTTTGTTTTAGTTCTGACTGTCCTAGAAGATGAGAAGTTATTAAGGATATTTAGAAATGTGCTGTTGAATTATACCATTTTGATCCTCCTGAATTAACTTTTTAATCATTGCTATTTGTTCATAGGTTCTGGCACCAAGCATCTGTTTCTGTAAGACCCTTTAGTAGAATATCCACATCATTTGGGGATTCAGTAATGGCTCCCAGTTTGCAGTCATCTGCGAACTTTGTTAGCCAGAGTCCCTTAGTGTTGGCCTGTACTTCAGAGAAGTAGATGCCAAACAAGAGCGGTCCCAAGAATGAACCCTGAGGTATTCCACTTGTCACTTGTCTGGTGCTGGATTTGGAGTCAGCTACTTTTACAGTCTGGGTTCTGTCAGTAAGCCTGTTGGCAACCCATCGAGTGACATACGTATTTATGCCCAGCTTAGTAAGTTTATCTATGATTCCAGAGTGGGGGATGGTGTCAAAGGCCTTGGCGAGGTCCAGGTAGGCTGTGTAGACTGCCTTACCCTCGTCCACAGTTCTGCAGACTGATTCAAAGAAGTCAATCAGGTTCAGGAGACAAGATTGGCCCTTCACGAACCCAAACTGGGTGGGGTCCAGTGTTTGAAGGTTGCCGATGTCTTTGTTTATAAGTTCCATGATAATGCGTTCCATGCCCTTGCAGATCAGGCTTGTCAGACTGATGGGATGGTAGTTCTCAGGATCCAAGGTGGATTCCCCCTTGTGGAATGGAATAACTGTAGCTGTGCGCCACTCAGTGGGCACGAAGCCTGAGGTGAGGCTATGATTAAACATGACACTTAGATGAGGTGCTAGTTCATTTTGTAGTTCATGTAGTACACAGCCCGGGATGTCATCTGGTCCCATGGATGCTGTATTCTTAGCTTTAGAGAGTGCTGTTTCTACCTGTGTGGCCATGATTACTGGAATTTGACACTCTTTTGATATTGAGATGGGCCCTTTAGGGGGTGAGGGGGGGGTGAAGTTGGCACTAAATCAATCTGCCAGGATATTGGCAATATCCTTGTGTCCCTTTAGATAGTACACGCTCTGTGAATTGAGCTATGCAACAAAAATAGTCTTGGTCAGCATTCAGATTTTTCAATGATTAATTTATTACCTTCCTCAACATTTCTGAGTTTATTAGATAAGCTACTGAGTTGTGAGCTTAATCCATATTTGTTTTGTACCACCTGCCATGACAACATCTCGCTTCTCTACCATCTAATTCCAGTACTGAATTAATGTCTTCTCTTTATGCCATTTGTAAACTATTGTATTTCTCCTTGTATTCATTTTCCAAGAGCCCATAGGAAGTATTTCCTGCTTCCAATGCACCAGTGGGATAGCACTAAAGCCTTTTCATATCTTTTTCTTCATTGTTATAAGCATTGAAGGTTCTATTTTCTGTTTCCATCCTCCAAAAAGCTAAAATGGCTTTGTTCCTCACTCATCTTGTCCTAATTAACATCTCTTACAATACCACTTTATAGCAATTATCTTGACACCGTGCCATTCTGTTCCACTGAAATGCCTGCAAATACTTTATAATGTCTGGTATTATTAAACCACTTTGAGCTCTGAGGAGAACCACTTTGTCCCACATGACCCATTCCAATTTTGCAGTTTAACTAATTTACCTATCTCTGGTATTGGCCAAAAAGATTATACTAAATATAATAATTTATTTAACATGTGTTTACCAGGAAAGTCTGACTTGGAATGAGACAATTTTCAGCAGAGGCCCTGGGGGAAATGCTCCAGACACATGTCTTTGTACCATTGAAGGTATTAGCACTGAGAAAGGATTGTTACCTGAAAGCTTTGCTTTAATATAGTTTTGTGCTTGACTTTGGAGCAGTATTGTTTTTGAGTTATTGGTATTTTTCCAGTTACCACAGTATCAGCCTATTTCTGGAAAACTGGAGCACCCAGAGAAAACCCACATAAATGCAGGGAGGACATGCAGACTTTGCACAGAAGGCACCCTAGCCAAGAATCAAATTGGAGAACCTCTTGCTGTGAGGTGACAATGTTAACCACTGCACCACTCTGCCATCAAGTGGGGAAGCACGTCAGTTTAAGACTTGGAGACCCTGATCATCTCTAACCCCAACTGTTTACATTTCTGTACTTCCTTGATTTTTTGCATAACTTCTCTGAGAGAAAGAGTCAAAGATTTTTCATAAGTATCATTTAACCAGTCTCCTAGATACTTTCCCTCCTCCAAAAATGGGGGAAGCTGTTCTTCTCCAGGACAGAACATTTCTTGTCTAATATTATATATTATAATAGCTAATATTTTATATTTTCCACATTAATTTTATATCCAAACATTCTCCCATAAGTAGAGATGAGGTGGAAAAGGTTATTACAATCCCTGTTAATGTTGCCTAAGGTTAAAATGACTTAACCTGCATATAAGGATATTTTTAGTTCTCTTGTCCCCCATGGAAATTCTGCTATTTCTTACTGTCTTATACACTCAGCTAATGGTTCTGTATAAATGGCAAATAAAAGGCGGGACATTTGGCTGCCTTGCCTGGTGCCTGTCATCAACTGAAAATCCCCAGACAAACCAATGATTACCTTTATCCTATCTATAGAGCCTTCATTCATCACTCTCCACAAATTCACTAGCTGCACTGGAACATTTCTTTCTTTCTTTCAGAACCTCAAATAAAACATTCCACTCTACTCTCTCGAAGGCCTTTTCAGTGTCCAGATTTATTACTGCCACTGATCACCTTTGTATATTAGCATCTTGTATCACCATCAACATTCTTAATATATTGTCAGATGTCCATCTGCCCCATTGGAAGCCACATTAATCTGGATGTATTATATCTGCAAGAATTTTAGCCAATCCTGTAGTTTATATTGTTATAAATATCTTTTAGTCATGATTTAAAACTTTGATGGCTATATATAAGCCTGTTTCCTTTAAATCCCACTTTTCTTTGGGTATTACCACTACTAAACCTTTTCTCCATGAATCAGGGATTGCCATATCTTCAACAATAGTATTCATTAGTTTAAACCAGCAATTTAATAATTTCTTTCCTCCCATGTCCCATATTTTAACTGGTAAACCATCACTTCCAGGAAATGTACCCTTTCCTTTCTTTTTTAATGATTGTTTGAGCTTGTCTTTTGCTATATTTGGTAGCAGCTGTGCTTTCTGTTCATCACTTAGTTTACCTAGTTTCACACTTCTTAAAGAAATTGTGAACCTCCTCTGTCTACTGTCCCAAGACCCCTTTGACTTATATAGGTCTTCACAGAAAGATATAAACACTTCTAACAATAGTCCCCTTTCTGAAACTACTTCCCCATTTACCAGATCTTTTATGGTAGTTATGCTTTCAGTTTTTTGCTACCTAAACTTTACAGCCAATACTTTTAACCCTCCATGCATATTGGAATAATACAAATGTTTCATCATTACTTGTTGCATCATTATTCACCTATCTTCTCTCTCTGTGTTGCCTCCAGTTTGCTCCACAGTTACTCACTCTTTGCTACTGTACATTGAGTTCCAGTTTCTAATAGCAGTAATATCTTTTCAAAATTCTTATACTGATTGATCTTATCTTGACTTTTGCATTCAGATATGTAACTTACTATAGTCTGTTTAAGCTGAGTCTTAAGATATATCACTTAACTGTATAACTGCCCTCATTTCTTAATAGCTGGTTCAATTGCTCTTGTATCCAAACTTTAAAGTGCTGCCCTTTTAATCAATAAACTCAAAATCTCCAGTTTCTGTTTATTACCTCTGTTTTGTCTGTACCTGGTGAGCTATACTTTACCTGAAAAGATCAGGAGACTACTTCATACTGCTAAAACTTGCTAATCACTTTCTTTGTTTACAAAGCATTTGTCTATCCTTGACCATTTCAAGTTTCTAAAATAATAAGTGTGTTCTGCCTCTAACCTAAGTCATTCTGTCTTCCATACAGCTATCAATCCAACCGTGGCAAGCATTCTCCTACATTTCCTTCCCATTCTTTATAAATCTTTTATCCTCCTCCCTCATACTGCCTCTGTGTGCTAAATGATCACGTTCCAGTCTCCCATGATCAGAATCTGCCATCATAAAACCTCACAATTTCTAACAAAGCTTTATTAAAATATTGGGGTTTAGTTATGGGCAGAAGATATACCCCACCACTTTCAAAGTTTCCTGTAACATACCCCCTTACTGCTGCTAAGTAGTTGTCTTCTCCTTTCAATTACCTACCATCTGAAATAGCAGGGCTCTTGCCATTAAATTTATTTCACCCGTTCTGTGTGCCCCTTCATAACTTCAGCTGATCATGGCCTCCTATCCCTTTCTATTTAATTTAAGATGCTCTGTCTGTTATAAATGTGTCTCCTGCAATACTGCTATGTGTTACTTGACTAAAACCCTACCTCTTTTTACTGGATTTGTAAGCAATTGCACATTCCAGGTCAATGTCCTAACCTTCAACGTTTTTCATTTAGAATGTGCCCTATCTTTACCATTCCTCTTTCCTATAGCATTTCCCTACTCCAGGTAACATACATGACCCCTCACCTTTTCTTAGTAACTTGATGCCCTTACAGTCTTGCCACTTTACATTTCTTCTATTTCCCTCTCATTTTCTGTACTGTAAGTATTCTCCACATCACATTGCTTTAATTTCTACAAAAGATTCTTACCCCTCCAGTTCTGTCTTTCTTATCTAAATGGTTCCTTTCCAATTTATTAGTCACAGTCATAATAACTATACACAAAAAGTTAAACTTTGCTTCCATGGTGGGAGTATTGTCCCTTAATGAGCACAGTCCCTTTGCCTAATTTCAATCTACATATAAGATGGCTGTAGTTTCTAGTACTACTGAGACATCAGGCACCCTGATCTGTGTCACCAACCCTCTCCTCCCACCCATACTCCTGAGAAGCTGTCTATGCATCTCTCAGCCTTTATTTACTTCAGCCACACCAGCATTCATTCTTGTGTACTCTCAGCTATGTTTCTCTAAAACTCAGACTTATATCCCTTCATCAGTTCATATTTGATCCCCTCTTCTGTATCGCATTTAACCCATTCTCAAGTCTATACTCTTAGTGTTTTTACTTCTTTTCATCGTGGCGATTCTGGATTCCTCAGTCCTCTCTAAACATTGCACGTTACTATTAACTGTTACCAGGGCTGTAGTATTTTTTCTTAATCTTTGGGTTCGGATCTAAGTGAATTCTCTGGGGGTTACAAAGGATCCATTGTAGCATTCAATACATACACCAACTTCTGTTGGCTGACCCCCCCCCCCCCGGAACAGACAAACTGTCATGCTGAGCTGTCAACTTTCCAGCAACTTTATCTGAACGCAGCTCAACTATTTTCTGCTCAATAATCAACAATTCAAAGCATAGTAAAGAAAAGACAAGTAGTGCAGTCAAATTCTAAATCAACAGATTTTAACAATGATTGACTAGGTTAACTCCCAGTTAAAAATGAATTTCACCCCTCCTTTTTTTTGAAAATCAGTTTTTCTCATACTATTTATAGGTAAACTTTATTGTTCCAATAGATTGTCCTGCAGGTTTTAGTCTTCAGTTAGCAAACACACTCCTTTTATTCTTTAAGGAAAATAAGATATTCCCTCATTCTTGCCTTGCTATTGCAGTCCACTCTGAGTCTTCTGCAGCTGGACTCCTTCACTTACACTCTGCTTTGTCCAGGTCCTCTACAAATCTGCCCTTGACTTAAATATTGCGTGCTTTTTAAATAGCAGGTACATTCCTCCTCCTTTGTTTCTCACAGTGGGGACTTGCTATTCATCCTTTTGAGATGATCTACCTGATCAGACAATGACGATGACAGTTCCCCACCAGAGATCCATGTTTCCAATGGTTGCAGTGCATCGTCAGGTTTTTCAAATGCCTTTGTAGCTTCCAGGAAGAAAATCATCAAACTCACTTTACATAGTAGTTTAAGCTTTATTTTTTTCTTCCTGCAATGACTTTGCATCATATAGAAGGCTGCCCTTCTTCTACATGTCACCAGTAAAGTCCATGTCCACAAAGACTCTCAAGTCATCTAGTATTAATTTTAAACCAGCACTCCATAATTTTGATAAAAACAGTTCTCTCTGCTGATGGTTGTAAAGCAAACTAGGATTTGACAAGGTTGTCTGCCTGTTCCCCTCTGCAGCTTCCAATTGGTTGCAATGACCTCTCTTCAAAGATATTTCTTCCACTTTCAGATTTGTCCATTGTGCAAGCCTTTCTTTCATAACTTGCAAGCAGTTTCTATCCTGCAAATCTTCTAATATTCCACTAAATCTTAATTTTTTCTGTGTTATCTGTCCTTGTGATCTGCTGGGGTAGCATCCATTAGTTCTCACCTCAGCAGCTGTCACTTTGGCTTTGGTCACCTCTTTGTCATTTATCAGCAATTGTTCATGGGTTCATAGGTAGGTACTAGGCTATTGGCCCTAGGGCCTATATAAGCCTAGCCAAAAATGTACCCTGGCTTTCGCCACCCAAGAAAATTATTTTCCTGTGCCCCTGTCGAGCAGAGCCACAGAAGTGATCCCTGGAGTGAATTACCTATTTCCCATCCAATCATCAAGATTTTTCTTGAAGAGTGCTAATGAGGAGCTCTGTTTAACATAGATAGGTAGTCTGTTCCAGAGTATGGGAAGTCTCTGGGACAGGAATCTATTCTTCCGGCATGTTCTGTTTATTGTGGTGACAAAGTTTAGGTCCCTAGAGCATGTAGCTCATAGGGATTGAGATTTCTTTAAGTGGAGCATGTCCAACAGCTCTGGGTTTGACATAGCTTTCTCTGTTAGGCAGAGATCGCCTCTGAGTAGGCGATATGTGACTGAGTAAAGCTGGAGTTTTTTGAGATGGTTTGCGTAGGGCATCTGTTTGAGGCCAGTAATCCTCTTTGTGAGGTATTTCTGTGGCCTTTCCAGTTGTTGTAGATGTCTTGTGAGGTACATACCAAAAGGGGTGTTGTACTCTATAATGGGTCTAATGAGTGATGAGTAGAGGGGAACAATGACCTCTTTTTTTCTGAATGAGAAACCTTTTGTGATGAGGTGAGCCACGTAGAAGGATTTCCTGACCACTGTGGCAATGTGATTATCAAAGGAGAGACTACTGTCCACCTGTGTCCCAAGGTCTCTTATTACATTTTTGGTGTTAAGTAGACTACCAGCTATGTGGTAGTTCATGGGTACAGAGTTTTTACCAAAGGGGATGACAATACACTTTTTGGCATTGAGCTTCAGGCCATGACTTTGACACCAGGCATCTTTCTCAGTGAGGCCCTTTTGCAGTATGTCCACATTGTTAGGAGTTTCGATTATGGTTCCTAGTTTGCAGTCATCTGCAAACTTTGTTAGCCAAAGACCTTCTGTGTTAGCCTCTACTTCAGAGAAGTAGATACCAAACAGGGGAGGACCCAGGACTGAACCCTGGGGTACTCCACTTGTCAATGGTCTGAAGTCGGATTTGGAGTCTGCTACTTTCACAGTGTGGGTTCTATCCATGAGCCAGTTGGCAACCCATCTTGTGACATAGGGATTTATACCTAGTTTAGTGAGCTTATCTATAATTCCAGAGACGGGGATGGTGTCGAAAGCCTTGGCGAGATCTAGATAAGCTGTGTTAACCATGTTACCCTCCTCTATGGCTTTGGTGACTGCTTCAAAGAAGTCAATCAGGTTTAGGAGACATGATCTGCTTTTTACAAATCCGAACTGGGTAGGGTCCAGAGTTTGGAGATTACCAATGTCTTTGTTTATGAGTTCCATGATGATACACTCCATGGCCTTGCAGACCAGGCTCATCAGGCTAATGGGACGATAGTTCCCGGGGTCTGTCATGGCTCCCCCTTTGTGGAGTGGGATATCCGTCACGGTGTGCCATTCAGTGGGCACAAAGCCTAAGGTGAGGCTATGACTGAAAATGGTACTTAGGTGGGGTGCCAGTTCATTCTGTACTTCATGTAGGATGCAGCCTGGGATAATTGTCAGGTCCCATGGATGCTGTGTTCTTGGCTTTGGAGAGTGTGTTTGTTACTTGTACAGCCGTGATTACAGGAACTTTGCATTCTTCCAGTATAGAGATGGGTCCTCTAGGGCGTGAGAGGTGGGTAAAGTTAGCACTGAACCTATCTGCCAGGATGTTGGCAATATCAGTTGGTTCTGTATATTTAGTGCCATTGTGCTGTAACTCAGAGCAGATCTGAGTGATGCCATTGAGATTCTTGACATAGCTATAGAATGCTTTGTGGTTGTCTTTAGAGTCAGTGGGAATTTTGTTTTTGTAACTAGCTTTGGAGGATTTTATGAGGGATCTCAGCTTCTTACTGAGGTTGACCAGGGAGTTCCTCCAGTCATGTGATTTTATTCTTTTTTGCAACAGTTTCTTTCTTCAGTTGTAGAGTTTGTTTATGGCAGAGGACCACCAGATTGGCTTCCTTTTTTTGGAGGATAGCATCTTGGTTCTATTAGGAATAGAATGATCCATGCACTTGTGTAAGTGCTTATAAAGTGCATTTGTGTAGGATTCAGCAGTCATACCTCTATTGCCCTTCTGCATGGGTATCATGAAGTTTGCCACTTCTGTTTTAAGTGTGAAGTTGGCTTTGGAGAAGTTTATTTACGGTGGTTTCCCTAACTGGGGGTGGGGGGGGGGGCGGGATGTGGATGTCTAGGGTGATTAGCTTGTGGTCAGATCTGATCAATGAGGAATTGACCTCTGGTCTGGAACACCAGTTGCCCATGTTGGTAATGACCAGGTCTAGGATATTGCTGCCCCTGGTGGTGGTGTGAATAAGTTGATCCAAGGCATTGGAATTCATGAATTGCAGAAAACGTTGAGCAATAGAGTTGGTACATGAGTAGTTTTCCCAGTTAATGGTGGGGTAGTTGAAATCGCCCATTATTAGGGTGTTAGGTTGTACCCTAATACTTTCCAGTATATCAAGAAATGAAGAGTGGGAATCCTGGGGCATGGTGGGGGGTCTGTAGCAAGCTACAATTTGGATTGCAGTCTTGCCCTGAGTTAGTTGCACTTGGATCATCTCGGATGCATTATGCTGTGCAACTAGCCTGGAGGTGTGGATATCCTTTAATGAATATGGACACGCCTCCACCTTTAGTGCTTTGTTCCGGGTTAGGTGGCCAAAAGGTGTGGTATGAATTATAGCCTGGTAATGATTGGGGTGCTCTCTGGAGCTTTGAACCAGGTCTCTGTCACTGCACAGATGTCGATGTTCTCCATTTTAAGGAGTGCCTTGAGTGAGTGCATTTTGAGGTTTAAACTTCTAGCATTGAGTAGCATTACCCTCAGATTTTGCTTGCTTGTACTTGTTATGGTGGTGAATTTGTCATTTGAACCTTGCCTAAAAAAGGCACTATAGGGGTGACAAGAGCCTTAGCCAGTATCCAGAATTCCAAGGGTGACAGGTAAAGGCCATCTCTGGCAAAGCATCGTGGTCTGTCGATCATATCATCTCAGGCAGACAAATACTGGATCCCCTTAGAATGACACCAGAGGCTTAGCCAATTGTTGAAAACAATAATTTTGTCCTTGTTCATAGGTTCATAGATTAGTACTAGGCTAACTGCCATTATGAGCCATTTTAAGCCTATCCATTGGGAGACTCGAATCCTGCACCTTGTGTTTGTAAGGCAAACACCTTAATCATTTGGCCACCCTCCCAACCCTTGTACTGTGGTATCATTCTGGGTGATGGCAGGATGCTACTCAGGTCTAGGGTCATACCTGCCTGGGCTACAAGATCGGAGAGCTCCTCCATGTCTCTTTTCATATAGTCCAGGGAGGTACATCTCAGGTCATTCACACCAACATGTACAATGACAGTGTCATATTTGTACATGTTGTGGAGTGACCTGAGTGCATGCATTATGTGGCAGATCCTGGCACCCGACAGGCAGCTGACAGTAACTTTCTCCTTGTTTAGCCTGGTGAGTGGAACATCAGTGTGCCTGACTATAGAGTCACCTATGACTAGAGTGTTGGGTATGTTGTTATGCCTTATGGGCTGTGGTTGAGTGGCACACTGATTTTGTGGGCTCTGTGTCATTTGGGTTGTGTTGGGGGGTGGAGTTTGCTTGCGTTTCTGCTTTGGAGGTCCTTGATGCTCTGGCAGGTTTTTATTGAGAGCCTCCGTGAATGTAGGTGTGTGTTTTGTGTTCCTATGTTTGTGTTTTGGTGGTGTAGGTTTTGAGGGACTATGTGATGAGTGTGGTGTGGTACAAGTGTTTACCTTCTCCTCTTGACTGTCTAGTCCAGTCTTGGGTGAAGAGAGCTTTGCTTCCAGTTTGGCTATATAAGTGCATCTCTCACAGGTTGTAGTGTTGAGTGGTAGGAGGAGAGGGTTGTCTGTGTACATGAGGCAATTGCTGCATTGCCCCAAGATGTCCAGATTCATCAGGTAGACAGGTGAAATCACTGGGAGCTGACCCTTAGACATGCCTGGATAGATGCTTATTTATTAGGTACTAAAAACGGCTTTCCTCTAGACAAGTGAGGAAAGTTAAGTGCTGTAATAATTTGCAGCTTATTTAGGGCTTTCAACGAGTTCTGAAAAAGTGCTGAGTTCAAAGAAACAGATTTGAGTACTGAAACTAAAAAACTGTCTAGTTCTAAGAAACAAAATTAAGCTAGGAGGCTTCCCTCCAACACAGAAAGGCTTGGGGGCTCAGATGCCTACAAACAGTCTAGACCACTTACAGTAAAGGCAGGAAAGAAGCTTAAATTTTTTTTTCTTTCCCAGATGCTCCCTTTGTACACAGTAGGAGTGCCTGAAATCAGGATATGATCTCAGTGCACTCAGTTGAGTGAGCAAATGAGATGGGCCCAGAAGGAGTATCCAAACACAAATTTACAAGAGGGGCGGGCAGTTTCATTAACTGCTTTAGTTATTTCCGTTACCTAGTTATCAGTGACTCGCATGGACAAATCTGTTTGTGCATTTATTTTTGCATCTCTATATAGATCATTAACATAGAAGTAAAATGAGAAAAGTACCAACCAATCCAAATTGCAGACACCAGTTCCCCTTAGCTCGAACAGACGAGTTTCACACAGCTAGATACCAGCAATCTTCCTTTATTCCACACAAAACGAACAATGTAGTAAAACTAGAACACAGAGATCTCAGTACATCCAGGTGACATCCAGGTTAAGCGCTTTCATCTGATAACACAGACTTCCTCAGAACCAATTGATAACACATTAATAGCTCCTTATATATCAAAATTTTGGCGCCAAAAATTAATTGATTGATGGTATTATTTCATATATAAAATAATAATTTTTTAATTTCATATATAAAATATATGGTATATAAATATAATAAATAAATAATAAATATAATGAATATAATGGATGATGTAAATACTGAGGAAGTCTGTGTTATCAGATGAAAGAGCTTAACCTGGATGTCACCTGGATGTACTGAGATCTCTGTGTTCTATTTTTACTACATTGTTCGTTTTGTGTGGAATAAAGGAAGATTGCTTGTATCTAGCTGTGTGAAACTCGTCTGTTCGAGCTAAGGGGAACTGGTGTCTGCAATTTGGATTAGATCATTAACATGGTGGCTTATGTTTCTTCTTCCCCCTCTATTGCATGCTGTTTTGCACTGACCATACTTGCTTGCTAGAATTCCAAGGTGCAGGACCCCATTTTTAAATATTTTTTTTTTATTTTGCCAGGGTTTTTGACCATAGACACTTCTTATCTGAGCTTTCTGTTATTGCTGACTTTTTAATTAGGCTTTGCTCTTTCTTTTGCCTTTCTAATTAACTACAACACTCTTATGATATGCATCAGATCATGAAGCTAGGGAGACTCTCAGGCTATCACAACTATGCCATACCAGAAGTCTTTTTTGCCATTTATTGTTTAGAGGCATAATGACAAAGCAGCTAGCATTGTTACCTCACAGTGCTTTGTTTTCTCATTTGATTCTAGCTAAGATGCCTTCTGTGTGGAACCAGAATATACTCCCTGTTTCTTTGTGGATTTGTACCAGATGCATCAGTTTAATCTCACATCCCAGAGATGTATCATTGAGAAAATAGTGTTCTTCCAAAGTATGTGTGCTGTGTACAAGTGAGTGAGCATATGCATTCTGCAATGTGTTGATTCAGGGTTAGTTCCTCTGCACTGCACCTAGTGAGTCCTGGCACAGGCTTCAGTTTAACTG
This sequence comes from Protopterus annectens, assembly GCF_019279795.1. Classification (NCBI taxonomy): domain Eukaryota; kingdom Metazoa; phylum Chordata; order Ceratodontiformes; family Protopteridae; genus Protopterus; species Protopterus annectens. The sequence continues at coordinate 374,242,333 of NC_056736.1, read as the reverse complement.
CAACCCCTGAAATAGATTAAGAGGGTAATCAGAAATGAATCAACAAATCTATAAACACACACACACACACACACACACACACACACACACACACACACACACACACACACACACACTACATGCACATATAGTTGATTAGCCTTAATAATAGTGCATTGTCACGCATCAATACAACTGTGCCGCAGCTATATCTGTCTGTTTGATGCTAAGCCTTTTATTCAAACTAACCACATGATTACTAATTATGACAGACCACATTAATTATATTACTTAGAGCATCAAGTAAATATGGTTGATGTGTTTTCTTTTCTTTCTTTCTTTTTTTTTTCTTCTGGAATTCACCTAAATTTCTTATCTCTACAATTAGTCCATTTAGTTATAAAAATAAAACAATAAACTATTTCCAAAAAATCACAAACTCTACTTTATGTTAATATTTTCTTCTCATCAACTAATAAGACTTCATAAGAAAAAAAAATGCAGCTTCCCAGGCCACACTAAATATCACAAAAAAGTGGAAATGATGTAATTATTGGTAAATTGAACATTGCATCCTTAAAACAATTATGTGCTAAAATACACACCCAGGAAAAAAAAACATTATAATCTAGCTGCTCTTCGCTTCAGTGCTTTATAGGTTCATAGGTAGGCACTAGGCTATCTGCCCGAGGGCATTTATAAGCCTAGCCAGAGTGTGTCAGCTTTCGCCACCCCATTGATTAATTAACTGAGCCTCTGTCAAGAAGAGCCAATGAAGTGATCCCAGGGGTGTATTTTCTGTTACCCATCCACTCGTCAAGGTTTCTCTTGAAGAGTGTTAGTGAGGGGCTCTGCCTAATGTAGTTAGGAATTTTGTTCCAAAGCATGGGAAGTCTCTGTGACAGGAATCTATCCCTCCAGCATGTTCTATTTATTGTTGTGGCGTGGTTTAGCTCACTAGGGCGAGTGTCTCACAGTGACTTGGATTTCTTTAGGTGGAGCATGTCCATCAATTCTGAGTTGGAAATGGCTTTGTAAGTCAGGCAGAGATCACCTCTGAGTAAGCGATATGCCACTGAGTACAGCTGGATTTTTCCAGTCAGGCTGCATAGGACATATATTTGAGGCCAGTAATCCTCTTGGTGAGGTACTTTTGTGGTCTTTCCGGCTATTGGAAGTGTCTTGTAAGGTACATCCCAGATGGGGCATTGTACTCTATGATGGGTCTGATGAGTGATGAGTAGAGGGGCACTATAATCTCTTTATTTCTAGATGCAAGCCCTTTAGTAATTAGATGGGATACAAAGAAGGATTTCCTAACTACTTTGGCAATATGATTGTCAAAGGAGAGATTACTATCTACCTGGGTCCCCAGATCTCTTATTACCTCTTCTGTATTAAGGGGGCTGCCACCTATGTGGTAATTCATGGGTGTTTTGTTTTTCCCAAACGGGATGACTATGCATTTTTTGGCACTTAGCTTGAGACCATGACTTTGACACCAGGTGTCCATCTCAGTAAGGCCCTTTTGGAGAATGTCCGTGTCAGCCGGAGAGTCAATTATGGCTCCCAGTTTGCAGTCATCGGCAAACTTGGTTAGCCATAGCCCTCCTGTGTTTGCCTGTACTTCTGAGAAGTATATGCCGAACAGTAGGGGTCCCAGGACCGAGCCTTGTGGGACACCACTTGTGAATGGTTTAGAGTCAGACCTGCTATTCTTACTGTGTGAGTTCTGTCTGTAAGTCAGTTGGCAACCCATCTCAGGACATAGGGGTTTATGTCCAGGCTGGTAAGTTTTTCTATAATTCCCAAGTGGGGAATGGTGTCAAAAGCCCTGGTGAGGTCAAGGTAGGCTGTTTGAACTACCTTCCCCTCATCTATGGCCTTGGCGACTGTCTTGAAGAAGTCAACCAGGTTTAGTAGGCATGATCTGCCCTTAACAAAGCCGAACTGTGTCGGGTCAAGTGTTTGGAGGTTCCCAATGTTTTTGTTAATGAGTTCCATGATGATGCGCTCCATAGCCTTGCAGACCAGGCTAGTCAGGCTTATGGGGTGATAGTTACCAGGGTCAGTTGTGGCCCCTCCTTTGTGGAGCGGAATAACTGTTGCTGTGTGCCATTCTATGAGCATGTAGCCTGTGGAGAGGCTGAGGTTGAACAGTGTGTTTAGGTGGGGGGTTAGTTTGTTCTGTAGTTCGTGCAAGATGCAGCCTGTGACACCATCTGGCCCCATTGATGCTGTGCTTTTGGCTTTTGAAAGGGCTGTTTTCACCTGTGCGTCTGTGATTTCCAGGACACTACACTTTTCTGGTATTGTTGTGGGCTCTTTTGGGGGTGAGAGGGGGGTGAAGTTTGCACTGAATCTATCTGCCAGGATGTTGGCAATATCAGTGGGTTCAGTATATTTTCTGCTATTTTGCACTAGCTCAGAGCATATCTGTGGGTTGCCACTTAGATTCTTGACATGGCTAAAGAAGGCTTTGTGGTTATCTTTCAAATTCTTGGCTATTTTTCTTTCTAAGTTATCCGTGGAGGATTTTATGAGGGACCTTAGGTTCTTACTGATACTGATCAGGGATGTCTTTCCTTCTAGGGATTTCCTTTTTTTCTGAACTAGTTTCCTCCTTCTATTGTACAGCCTGTTTATGGCAGGGGTCCACCAGACTGGTGTCCTTCTCTTGGGGCAGTGAGTCTTGGTTTTGCTAGGGATGGCATGATCCATGCATCCTTGTAGGTGCTCATAGAGTGCATTTGTAAAGGTTTCTGCATCTTGGACACTGTTATCCTTTAGCATGGGGGCTGTGAAACTTACCACCTCTGTCTTAAGTAAGGTGAAGTTTGCTATAGAAAAGTTTTTCACTGTGATTTCCTTGGTTGGAGGTGGTGGTGGTGTGGACATCCAGAGTGATTAGTTTATGGTCTGATCTAACCAGTGATGGGTTGACCTCCGGTGTGGAACACCTGTCGCCCATGTTAGTGATGACCAGATCCAATATGTTTTCACCTCTGGTAGGGGAGTTTACCAGCTGATCCAGGGCATTTGAGTTGATAAATTCCAGGAAGCGCTGGACCTGGGAGTTTGTATTTGAGCAGTTTTCCCAGTTAACAGTAGAGTAATTGAAATTGCCCAATATCAAGGTGTTCGGTAGGACCTTCATGTTTTCCAGTGTTTCCAGAAAGGTGGAGTGGTGGTCCTGGGTCATGTAGGGTGATCTGTAGCCTGCCACAATTTGCATTGCAGATTTGCCTGATGTTAGTTGCACATGGATGACCTCAGAGGTATCATGCTGATCCACTAACCTGGAGGTGTTGGTATCCCTGATGAATATGGATACACCCCCCTTTTGTGTTTTGGTCCATGTTCTGTGGCCAAAATGTGTGGTATGAGTTGTAGCCCAGTAGTGCTGGGGTGCTCTGTGGAGCCTTGAACCAGGTTTCAGTTACTGCACAGATGTTGACATTCTTCATACTGAGGAGTGCTTTGAGCGCATGCATTTTGAGATTTAAACTCCTGGCGTTGAGTCGCATAACCCTCATTTTTTTATTTGTGCTGTTTACAGAGGTGGGTTTGACTTTTGAGCCTTGCCTAAAAAAGGCACTATGGGGGCAGCAAGAGCCTTGGCCAGTATTCGAAAGCCTAGGGGTGACAGGTGCAAGCCGTCTCTTGCGAAGCAACGAGGCTTGCCAAGCATGTCATCCCAGGCTGACAGAAACTGGATCCCCTTTGAATGACACCAGAAGCTTAGCCAAATGTTGAAATTGATCATTTTTTCTTTATACTGTGGTCTCATTCTTGGTGAGGGCAGGATGATAATCAGGGTCAGGGTCATACCCGCCTGGGCTACATGATCGGAGAACTCTTCCATGTCTCTTTTCATGTAGTCCAGGGAGGTAAGTCTCAGGTCATTCACACCAACATGAACAATGACAGAGTCATATTTGTAGTTGTTCTGGAGTGACCTGAGTGCTTGTGTTATGTGGCAGATTCTGGCTCCCGACAGGCAGCTAACAGCAACCTTCTCCTTGTCCAGCCTAGTGAGTGGGACATCAGTGTGCCTGACTATAGAGTTGCCTATTAGTAGTGTGTTAGGTATGTTATTTCACCTTAAGCCTGTGATTGTGCGGCACACTGATTTTGTGTTTTATATGTTATCTGGTTTGTGACGGGAGGTGCAGGTTTTTTGGGTATCTGCTTTGGAGGTCTCTGATGCTTTTGCAGGTTTTTATTTAGAGCCTCCGAGTATGTTTTCATGTATTTATGTATATTTTTGCCAGTGCTGGTTTAGTATGTCTATGTGAGGCTGGAGGTGTGGTGCAAGTGTTAACCTTCCCCTCATGACTGCCTGTTCCAGTCTTGGGTGGAGAGAGCTTAGCCATCAGTTTAGCTATATAATTGCATCTCTCGCACATGTTAATGTTTTGTGGCAGGAGGAGAGGGTTGTCTGTGTACATGAGGCAGTTGTAACATTGCCTCAGGATACCCAGGTTCACCAGCTGGACTGGAGAGTATACCTGAAATTGCCCTTTGGTCATGCCTGAATAGTAGGGTGAGCTGCTTAATCGCTTGGTTGGTGAGGGGTGAATAATGAGCCTTGCCCTGCTGGGCAATCAAGTGTCAGGGTATATTAGTGCTTGCTATTGGATCTGAGCAAGTGCTGGACTGTAGGATGCTTTTTAAGTGCTTAGGTTGAGAGTTAGACTACTTTCAAGGGAAAAACTGAAGAGGAGACTTGGTGGAGCTGGGATAAATTTAGCCCTAGCTAACTGGCGCTGCCCGGACGTGCAAAACCGTGCAAACGCAGTTTTTACAGCAGGGAAATGAAAGAGATAGAAATTAGCCCAAAATGGCCTATAAACTACTAACTTCCGGGCTGGAACCACTCCTCCAGGGACAGATGGCTGCTCAAAGCTCCCTCTCTCACAGGTGAATAGAGAAACCTCCTTCTATCCAAGTAAAGTATGGGCATCTCAGAAAATTGTAACACAGCCCTGAATTCAGCACTAGCATGAAAACAGGACTATACTAGCTTAGAAAGGTGGGAAACAAGGACATTTTTTTTTTAAAGATAAGGCAAAAACAGTAAAAAATACACTTAAAACAGCTTTAAACAATTGCAAACAGTACAAAATACACTTAAAGCAGCTTTAGATGACTACAAGCAATCAGAAGAGGCTTTTAAACAAATTACCCAATTAACCAGTAAAAAATCTCAAGTTATCATTCAGACTGGGGGTAGGGGGACACCAAACTTAAATTGCAGTAACAGCTATCTGTATTCAAAGAGAGTTTTTCCAATTATTTCCCTTCACAGTAGGCATAACGTTCTCTACAACACAAAAGAAAAACTTGTAGGAATCCTTACAAGTTGTTTAATGCTAAAACAAGGAATTTGTATAATCACCATGTGTAATGCTGTAGATGTGCTCATAAATCCTCTGTTGTAATTTATGTTCAGTTTTATCAATATAAAACCCTTTACAGATCTGGCATAGGGCAATGTAAACAACATAGCTAGTGGTGCAGTTGAATTACCCAGGAACAGAAATCACTCTGTGATAGTTTGTGACAAGCACACTCTGACCATCCAGGATTTATCAACACTGTCCAGACCAGCTATATTTTTGTATATATTCTCTAGTAAGAGTACGAGCAAACTGAGAACGCTTATAAGACTGAACACAAACTGATGATTTTACAGCAAAGTGTAAAATGACTGATGGTCAAAAAAAAGCTATTTTTTGCAGGGAGGCAAGCCCCCTGCACCCACTACTCCCCTGCTAATTATATATACCAACTCTGAGATCACACAACAACAGGGTAAGGACAAATTCCTTTACCCAATACAACGCAATCCAATGCAAATGCTACCGTTCACATGAGCTTTTGATTTTTTTTGCAGTAGTAAAAACTATTCACTCATGAGCATTTGCTCTTGTTGACTATAAGCCCTCATGTACTCTGAAGACCACCTACTTGTTCAAAGAATATCAACTATCAACTCTTTTTGTAAACAAAGGATGGGGAGGGGACTAATTTCTAAGCACAAATTGAGTTACTCATCAAAAATGGCCAAAACACATGAATAACATGTTTTATTGATGCACAATCTGTGGTATAATCCAGAATAAAAGGGGAATATCTGTCCTTGGTTTCATGAGAAACCATAGTCTTGACCAAGAATGATTTCAAAATGAGCTCGAAGACGGTGGACCTCCTCAGGTTAATACCCATTTGCCTAATTTTTCTGGATATTCCCTATGTTTACACATCTGTTCTAGAAATGCCAATTCTTTTATGTCACTTTTTTTAAAATGTAGGATATATATTATATTTAGACAATGTATTTTTCTGTGGGCTGGCCTAACAGATATGTTATATGATTTTTTTACCATCTTTAATAGTACTACAGATTTTTATTTTTTTTCTTCGAATATGTCAAATTAATGTATTAATTTTTTTAGACATTATAATAACTAAAGATATTACATTTTTTTTTGTTCCACTATATTTAAGAAAGATACATTTTCCAATTCCTACCTACACATAATAGTTGCCATCCTTTCAACTTAAAAAAAAACAGGAGCCTGTCAGTGCTTTGACAACAATTCCACTGAAGGCAAACTAAGTGAAAATGTTTTGTCAAAATCACTTTTGGCAATAGTGGAAAATCGCCTTTTGTGCCCTACCTCAGAATAGGTATATTTAAGTTTGGGTGTTTGAAGGGTGTCCCCCAAAATGGGGATTTTTTCAATATGTACTGAAATTGATTTTGGTGAATTATTTTCACATTCTGTTCATCAGAGTTATTGATATATCAACATGATTCCAGAAAAATAAACACTATAAAGAGACAAATGGTTAGGATATCCCACCTGATAATAGCTCTACTTCAGGTCTTAGTTGAAAATGTTTTTTTTTTTTTGCTTGTTTGTTTCAGTTTACTTGACCAGATAACAAGCAAACAAATAAACAAACAAACAAAAAAACAAATAAATGTACCTAAGGTAAGCAGCCAAAAGTGTAACGATATAGCCAAGATGGAACAGCAAAGATTAAAAAATTACTGAAATAGAAAACATGTAAAACATCTGGAGAAGAAACTGAAAACAGACATGTTAAGAAAAAGTCATCAATGGGAGAGGTAACAAGGACATTAGAGCAAGCACAGAGAAAATATTGAGAGACTTGCTGTAAGGCAAAAGGGCAGGGAAGAAGAAACTGTGATGACAATATAAAAAGAGTTAATATTGACGTTGTGGTGATTAGCACGGGGATGAACATTAAAGATGAAATAGAAGAGGAGGTGTAAACCAGCTGCATTGCACTTGGTATGGATAAGAACACAATTTCAAAAATACATTAGTTAAAAGGGTGGGATAAGTAAAAAATACATTTCAGGAATCATAATATGTATACCAAACAGCAAAAAAGTGTAAGAAAAAGAAGATAGAGCCAAAAAGGAATTCAGCCAATAAAATTAATCATTTTATGTACAGTAGGGAAGAAGGAATATCACCAAGAAATATTATTAGTAGGTGAATCAGCATTCAGAAATTCTAATACTTTTTCCAGACACCAAAAGATAAGATAGCAAAGAACTGTACACACACACACACACACACACACACACACACACACACACACACACACACACACACACACACACATATTTACTTATTTTGCATTTGTTTACCGTGATGGTACACTGATCACAACTGACCAAAAAAAAAAGTACAACAGAACGGCAGTAAGCTGTACATATCAAAAACAAAACAGAAAGTAACAATATGTAACAAAAATTGTAGAGTAGCTATTAACAGATGTGGCAACAATTATGACAGAAATGTACATTTTACATCTTGATAGACATTCATTTCAAGTTTATGTCATGGTAGAAATGTTGTGGGGTAATGACAGCCAGGGCCAGGGAAGGTGTGACAGGTGGAGTTAACAGCTGTTACTAGTTGAAAGAGACTAAGAATACAGATTGAGAAGCTAGTAGATGATTTGGCCTGCTATGTGATAAGTACAGTTTGATATGCTGTGGAAGAATTTTTTAAGTTCAGCTCTGAAGGTGGGGAAGGGGGATTGTAGTTCCTTTCTATTGGGGAGGGATCCCATTACAAAGGAGCAAGGACTGAGAAAGAGTGGGTGATGCAGTGTGGTGTAGTTTGTGGGGGGTGGAGAGGGACGGTTGTTTAGGAGGTTGTAGTGTGTGTGTGTGTGCATGTGTGTGCACGTGTGTATGTATGTATGTGTGTGTGTGTGTGTGTGTGTGTGTGTGTGTGTGTGTGTGTGTGTGTGTGTGTGCTCGCGTGTCTATGTCTGTGTGTGTATGTTTCTGTGGATGTTTGTTTATTATACAGTTTGGCAGCTAGTGGTTGGAATGAGTTAGGTTGTAGAAGTTTGAAGATAACACAAACTGGTAGTAGATCTATTCAGTGCTGCACTAAGTGCCATTTGGCCCTTTTGAAGGTTAGGTAAAGGGGCTCATTAGTGGGTGAGCTAGTGATGAAGCATCAGATTTTGTTTTTGATAGTCTGTAGTGTGGAAGCATTTTTCTTAGATGCTGTGGCTATTATGGGTTGTCCATATTCAACTTGGTACAGAAGAGCTCCTTTGGCTAAAGCTGCCAAGGCTGGTTTGGATAGGTAGGGTGAGATTTTCCTGGCCTAGAAGAGAAGTGAGGTAATGGTTGCTCATAGGTTTTCTTTTTGGTTATTGAATATCAGTGATTGGCCTAGACACAAACAGAAGTATTTGGAGGAGTTGGTTATTTCTATTGGTATGTCTCAAAGAGTAGTAATAATGAGAGACTTTGATGATTGTTTTTAATTTTTTTTTTTTTGGGGAGGGTGATGCCAAATAGCATGCCTTTTGTTTCTGTCAGGATAAGGATAGGACGGCACAGTGGTGCAGCGGTAGCATTGCTGCTTCACATCAAGAGGTTCTCCGGTTCAATTCTCGGCTGGGGTGCCTTCTGTGCGGAGTCTACATATCCTCCCTGCATTCATGTGGGTTTCCTCTGGGTTCTCTGGTTTCCTCCCACATTACAAAGACATGCATCTGGAGTGTTTCTTGCCAGGCCTCTGCTGGAAATTGGCTTTGTTCCAAGTCAGACTTTCCTGGTTAACAAATGTTAAATAAAATAAGTATTAATTTCTGGTTAATGACCCAGGAACTGATGCAGCTACAGTTAGCAGTTGTGTGGTCATGGCCATATCTAAACAGTACCATATCATCACCGTAGAGTATGATTTGTAGAGTAGGAAGGTCATGAGATAGTTTATTAATGAAAATAGAGAAGAGTAGATGCACTAGGGTAGAACCTTAAGGTAGTACCACTGACACAGGTATAGACTGAGAGAAGGATGAGCATAATTTAACTTTGAAGAATCCATTTAACAAGAAGTCTTCATAGGTTCACAGGTTCATAGGTGTATACTAGACTAACAACCACAAGGGCCTTTTTAAGCATAGCCATACATCCCAAATCTCTGACAAGTTCTAGTACCCTTGATATGTGTAAGCAGGGATTTGGAAAATTAAACATTTACAAGCAGGAGGCTGGGATATGAACAATTTACCATCTGCCTGTGTCCATTAGAGACATATGTGCCAGTTTCTTGCTCCCTATACAATTGTCTAAGTTACACTTGAATTTGGTTAGGGAGTAATTGGTTATGGAGTAACTCTGCTTCGCATGGTTGGGGAGCTTGTTCCAGAGAAGGGGTAATCTCTGGAATACATACCTGTCTCTACAGCTGGTCCTATTTATATCACAGGCAAGGTTCAAGTCTTTAAAATGGGCAAGTCTGGTGCTGTTTGTTTTCCATATATGCAGGAGGTCCATCAGAGTGGATGACAATGACTTGTATGGCAGGCATAGATCTCCTCTAAACAGCCTGTATGAGACAGAATACAGGGATAGGGCCTTGAGGCGGTCTGCATAGGACATGTTACTTATGCCCTGTATACTTTTGGTGAATAACCTGTAGACATTCCAGTTGTTGGATATGTCTAGTTAGGTACTCAATGATAGGTCTGATGAGTGCCAAATACAGTGCCAAATACAGTGGAACAATGACTTCCTTGGACCTAGATGCCATACCTTGTTTATAAGTTGTACAGCATAGAATGATTTCCTCACTACTGTAGACATGTGATGGTCAAAGGCTAGATTACTGTCTCTGTCTGTCCACAAGTTCCTGACTACTGGGTCAACTCTTATTGATGTGGTGTCAATATGATAGTTATTGAGGGTGGATGACTTCCTGAAGGATACTATTATGCATTTCTTGGCATTTAGTTTTACTCCATGGCTCTGACACCACTTATTTTTCTCTGTCAGCCCCTCCTGGAGAACATTTGTGTCAGTGTTGGATTCAATGACATCTCCTAATGTGTAATCATCTGCAAATTTAATCAGTCAGAGGCTATTGACATTGGCTTTTACTTCAGGGAAGTAAATGCTAAAAAGAAGCAGTCCCAGAACCAATCCCTGAGGGACTCTGCTTGAGACTGGCCTCTTTGTAGAGGTGGACTCCTCAATTCTAACTTCCTGGTCCTGTCTGTGAGTCAGCTGGCTATCCATCAGGTGACATAAGGGTTTGTACCTAACCTCCTGAGTTTGTCAAAAATGCTAGAGTGGGATATTGTGTCAAATACCTTGGCCAGGTCAAGGTAGGCAGTGTGAACCATTTTGCTCTCATTCATTGCTTTGGTGACCTTCTTAAAAAATCCACCAGATAGAGTAGGCATGACCTGCCCTTGATGAAACCTAATTAGGTTGGGTCCAGTTTCTGGAAATGTCCTATGTAATTATTGTTAATTTCCATGATAATGCTTTCCATAGCTTTGCAAATGAGACTAGTGAGACTTATGTGTCTGTTGTTTCCGGGGTCTGTAGATGGCCCATCTTTGTGCAGAGGGATGACTGTTGTTGTTTTCCATTATTGAGGGATGAACCCTGTTTGGAGGATACAATTAAATAACAATTCCAGAGGGCCTGATAGGTCATGTTTCATGCTATTTAGATGGCATCCTGGGGTATTGTTTGACCATTGATGCAGTGCTCTTGGCCTTAGAAAGAAAGCATCATGGACCTGTTCCCCAGTGATAGCAGTTGGAGTTATATTTGATGGTATTTTCTGAGGGAAGGTTGAGGTGGAGAGAGGGGTAAAGCTGGAGTGGAATTTGCCAGCCAGTATATCTTCTGTCTCAGATTAGGTGGCTCCATTAATAATGAGCTCTGGATGCAACTGTGTATTGCCTTTGAGCTTGCAGACATAATGACAGAATGCCTTGTGGTTGTCCTTGGCCTGGGAGGCCAAATTTAACTCAAATTTAGCTTTGTTAAACATAATTTATCCCCTGGGTTGTTTGCTTAGTTTGATAAGAGTGCTTTTATCCTGCTGGGTGCCGCACCTCCTAATTTTTGCCATGATTTTCTTTCTTGTGTTATACAGCCTATTAATGTTATGATTCCACAAGGGTGGTTTGTTTTTTGAGTTAGTTCTGTACTTTTTCCAGGTGAGTACAGGTGCCTCTATGCAGCTATTAACATGCTTGTATAGGATTTATGTGAACGGTTCTGTGTAGGCAGCAGTATTCTCAGGGTTTATGGAGACATGAAATGTTGCCTGGTTATCACTTAATAGTAGGAAGTTAGCCTTAGAGTATTTCCTGAATATTCCAGTGTTAGCTGGGGTTCCAGGTTTTATTTTTACTTCAAAGAAGTCTATTTTGTGGTCTGACCTTACCAGAGAAGACATTACACTAGGGGGTGTGCAGCACTCTCCCATATTAGTGAGGACCAGATCCAGTATGGTTGCACCCATACTGGATCCACACTGTTGAAATCAAGTGATGGCTCGGTTACTAATGAGAATACTCTGAAGAAAAAGTAGAAGTGATTTTTAATTTTCTTTTCTTTATTTTCCCTTTGTTTACCAGGTTAGTCCCACTAGGCTAGTGGCCACTTTTCAGGGGAGACCCAAGGTGATATTTTACTACTAGGGGAATTTGACCAGGGTATCGGGGAACTTCCGCTACTCTTGGTTTTCGGGGGAGTTTGTGTGCTACACATCCTGACTTCCTGTTTCCTGTCCAGGCACAGAGGCAGGCAGGAAGAACAGAGAGACAACATTGCTGATTCAGCTTTTGCTGAAACTGGAGTGAAAGTTGCTGAAAATGTAGTTGAAATGGTAGAATCACTACCAGACTTCTTTTCTGATGATGTGGGTGCAGAAAAAACAATGACATTGGAGGAAAAGAAGATTGTAGCTGAACAGAGATATATTCAGAGGAGATTGTTTGAAGGCGAGACAGCTACTTCTGAAAAATGCATAATTACAACCCTCCAATCAGGGGGATTGCGGGATGATTATTTCAAAGAAATGGTAAACCAAAGTGAGCCAGAAAATGGAGCAGCAATTTCATGGAGTGACATCCTAGAAAAATAGAAAAACAAAAAGGAGAAGAAGAGACTGTGCCAGAGAAAATTCCTGAGACAAAAAAGCTTATGTAAAAACTGTTGGAGAAAGAACAAAGAAGAATGAAGAAATAAAAGAAGCAAAAAAGAAGTATACAGTACACGTGAGCAGTAAAAGAAGAAGAATGTCTGGACAGGTTTAAGGTTTGGGACACTGTCATAGCACCTCTGTGTGTCAAAGCAAAGGAGGTAAGAGCATTTATTTTAATTAATAAAGATACTTTTTGTGACTTGATATTTCAGACTGGTCAAGCCATGGAAATTTTTTGAGTGCATATGAACAAAATAAACATATTTATCCATGGACAGAATATGTGGTGCAAGCTTTTTACAGACAAGCAACAAAAAAGAAGAATGACTCAGTTTAGAACTGAAGTTGATGCAAAAGAACTGAAGAAACATTTGTTAACTATATGTAAAGAAGTAATGGACACTACAAAAATATATGGTGAAAAAGGACTGGGGGATGGGAAAGTGGAATAATACTGTAAATGGAAAATGATAATGTTATGCACATACTTAGTATTATTAATATTAAAGGTAATAGGGGGTTTGTGAAATACAGGAGTCAAGCAAAAACTTGTTATTTTGTGGAAAATGATCATTTAATCAATGCATATGATAAAAAATATGTTATTTGTGTGGTAAAACAGGGCATAATGCAAAAGATGTGATTTAAAGTGCAAAGAATGTGGCAGTACTGGTCAATCATGGCTAGAATGTGAAATGAATGTGCAAGAAAATGAAAATGAAGTTATACAGAAGAAAGAGATAGAAGAATGTGTTATAAACGAAAATGTACAAAAAGATGTGACTAATAAAGAGGTTGTACATGAAGCTGAAGAAAGTAACAAGGAAAAAGAAACAGAGGAGACAAGCGAGGAAGAAGCTGAGTGGTGTACAGTAAGAAATAAAAAGAATTCAATAGGGAAAAGAGTTAAAGAAAGGAAAAAATATCATGCTTAGAGAAAATAAGAAAAGAAAAGGATAAAATGTTATTATACTAACTATTCCTAAAAGCTGAAAATATTAGCTTTAAATGTGAACAGTATGAGAATCTTAAGAGGAGAATAGGTATATTACAATAGTGTGCTGCAGTACATGCACATATTGTTTTAGAAGATATCAGATTATTAACAGAGGAAGAAAGAACACAAGCTGAAAAATTTTGGAATGGTGTGGTAGCTTGGAACATGGGGAAAGAAACATGCTCAGGCATATGTATATTATGTCAAGAAGGCATTAAAATATTAGATGTAACCATTGTGGAATTAGAATGAATTACAGTAATAGATTTGAGATGGAAAAATATGTGTATAGAATTATAGCTGTATATGCATATGTAGCAAAAAATAGAGAGAAATAATGTTTAAAAATATTCTTGAATATGTTTATGTAAATATGGACTTTATAGTGGTGGGTGATTTTAACTGTAATTTAAGAAAAAAAAATAAGAGCAATTGTGATGTTAAGATGGTTAAAGATATTATGAGAAGTGGAAAGTTAAGTACTGTGTATGGGAGAATAACCACTGGACCTACAAAAGGAATGAAATTAGGACAGAAATTGATTATTTTTTAATATCTGATAGTTTAAAAGTTAAAGAAAAAGGAATTAAGTAAGCAGGATTTTTGGATCATGTGGCCATATGGGTTAAAGTACAGGAAAATGAAGCATATATAAAAATAGGAAAAAGAATAAAGAGAATTAATGAAAAAGAATTAGATTTAGAAGAGAAAAAAGAACTTATGGAAAAATCATATGAATATGAGAGAGTTTTATGAGAACTGGACTATTTTCTGGCTTAATTTTAAAGAGAAATATAAAACAAAAGTGTTTTTAGAAGGTATAAGGAAGAAAAGAAGAAAAGAAAAAGTGTGATATAAGATATTAAGTCAAGAAACATTCAGAGACTTAGAGAAGAAAGATTCCTTTTATGAAAAAGAAAGACAAATATATAAAAAGAATCAAGTGAAAAAATAACAACTTGTTATATAAACAAAAATATTACTTACAAGGAAAGATAGAAGAGGTAGTACCATATTTGAGTAAAATAATAAAGGAAAGAAAAATAATAAGGGAATTCTAGAATAAGTAAGGTAAACAAATAAAGATAAAATAAAGAAGGACTATTTGAAGTAATTAAAGCATATGTACTGGAATTATTTGTTAAACGTGAAGAAAACATAGAACAAATGTATAAAGGTGAAAAATTAAATAACAAAGATAATGAGTATTTAGAACAAAAATAACTTTGAAAGAATTGAATGAAATTCTAAAAGATATTAACATTAACTCTACAAAAGGACTGGATGGAATTAAATATGGTATATATAAAGAAATGAAGGAGTGGAGAAATAATTTTTATAGAAGTCATGAATGAATGGTTAGAAACTGGAATTAAACAGAAAAAGATATGCATTGGGTTGGGAGGGTGGCCTATTGGTTAAGGTGTTTGCCTTACAAGCACAAGGTACAGGGTTTGAATCTCACAGGGCATAATTGTCTAGGCTTAAAATGACTCGCAAGGACAGTTAGCCTAGTACTAATCTATGAATCTATAAGAGTTACAAATTCTATATTTAAAAAAAGGAAATAAAGAGGAGATAAACAACAGAGACCTATAACATTGAATGATATGGATTATACATTTTTCATGAGAATAATAACAAAAAGGTTACAAAAATGGATAGAATATATGACCAAAATGTATTCTGAAGAAAAGGAAAGGGAAGTCAAAAGTTATTATGGATAATAAGATAAATAACTGATGATATCATAAATAAAAGTGCAGAAGGGGAATTTTACAGGCGTATAATGTAAGCAAAAATATTACAAGTAATAAAATCAGTTTATGAAAGGAACTATGTAAAACTAAATGTAAATGCTGGACTGGGTAAGAAATAAAAATAGAATGTGGAATAAAGCAGGGCTGCCCAATTAGTAGTTTAGTTTTCTCATTAGATATGAATGTAATAGTGAAGAAAATTAATAAAATGTCAAGTAGCAGTGGATGCAAAATAATGAAGGAAGTACAACTGCCAATAATGTATAATCATGTGGATGATTTTGTACTAATTGTTAAAAATAAAGCATGGATGAGAGAAGTAAATGAAAAATTAAGTATAAATTAGAAAAATGGTTTAAGTATAAATAAAGAGAAAGGTAAAGGATTTGGTTTTGAAGGTATTATAGGTATTAAGTTCAATGAAAAATATATAGATATATTAGGAATAATATTTGGAAGGAATGAGTACAGACAACAACAATGGGATAATTCACTCAAAAAAGTAAAGGATATGACTATTTTTTGGAAGTCATACAGATTTTCATATAGAAAAAAACACATTTGTTGAACACCATGGTAATATCAAAAATTGCTTATATTGCTAACATCTATATGATTCCTACTAAGTATGAAAAGGAACTAATGATGATTATATTTTCTTTTATATGGGGCTCTAGACTGAATCCAGTCAAGAGAGGGATTCTATATATGAAAGAAGAGCTAGGATGCTTGGGTTTAATAAACCCAATAGTGCATGCAGCATCTTTAATTTTATATAAGATATTAAAAGGAATTATGAAGGAAAATAAAAACTTGATAGAAATTATACTATATTATAAATACAAAGAATTGTGGAAAGGAATATAAGTTTAAAAGAGAAGTAAAAACATTATAAATGAAGAAATTAAAGCATGCTAAAACAAAATTGCATTATGGAAAATAAAAAAGAATATATATGAAAAAATAGAAAGGAATCATACTTAAATATTATGAAAGCATTTTACTGCATTGATCCATGGGAAGATTTAGAAATACAGTAGATGAGAAAAATCCATAATGATGAGATATAATAATTATAAAAAGATTAATGAATGTAGTGATTTTTTTATGGAGATTGTCTATTAGAAAGTTGCCAGTTAAGGCAAATATGCCATACAAGAAAAAACAAGATAGAATATGTAATACATGTGTAGAGTTTGAGACTACTGAGCATGTGTTTTTGAAATGTGAAAGAGTTAATAATTTGTGGAAATAAATATGTAAAAATAATAGGGTGAAAAGTTTGATAAAATTTGAGCAAATAAGGACATAATAGAATTTGATTATTATGCTGCACGAAAACAGAAAGAAGTAAAAAAAATGGACAGAGTAATATTTTATGTTTCATGGACTATATGGAACAAGAGACTAAATTAAATCAAATATAATGGAAAATCGACTTTGATAATGATTCTGGAGAAAATAATGTTTTGGTTGTGGATAAAACAGTGGGGGGGTGCTTAAACTGAAGTTTATAAGGTATGGAGATTTGTAAATAGTTATAAATATTGTAAATAATGTAAATATATAAATAATATATAATGTATATGTCAATAAAAAGCCCTACTCTTTTTGATAGGTGTAATGGGATCTTTTACAGCCACCTGAGCTATCATCAACTTGAGCAGATGGGACCACTGTTTAATGTCTCATCCGAAGGAAGACACACTCAGGAGTGCAATACCCCTATTATGCTGCACTGCATTGTCAGCAATCAGTTTACTTTATGTTAGAATAGAACCCACAGCCTTCTGCACCAAAAGTAAGTATGCTACCTGCTGTGCTACTGACACATGCCAGGCTTCAGCCCCTTAGTTCTTTGTCAATGGGCTTTGTTCTTGTTTAAAAAAAAAAAAAAGCATTTTACTATGGGGATGAATTTGTCTTGAAGTTGGAGGAATATTTGGGTTAGGGTTGTAACTGCTATTTAAGGGTCTTGAATGTTCACTACAGTAGACCTTTTAAAGGTTATCATATTTTTTTCATTTTAGTGATATTTTATTTGGATTGGAGTCTGAAGGAGATCAGCTTTGGAGGATTAACAGATGAATTCCTGATCAGAAAGATGACTGGTGAGTGAAATAAGGTGGAAGAATAGATAAGCCTGAGACAGTTGAGTGCTCATTAGTGATTAGTGGGTCAAGAGATGAGTGATTGTTGGAATGCATTTTTGGGTGTGTGGGTTCTTTCTGTAATTAGCTATAAGAGGTCCCTGCAAGGGAGAAACTTGGAAATGTCATTTGAGAGGGGACCTGAGTAGTTAATGTTGAAATCCACAATGATAATTTTTTTATTTATTTATTACTTTATTTTATTTATTCTGTGTTGACCAGGTTATTCTGACTAGGCTAGTAACCTCTTTTCAGGGGAGACCCGAAGTGGTGTTTATACTACTAAATAATCAGATGTCTTTTTTAGCTGCAGAGTGCTTTCTTATTGAGCTTGCTAGATGAGGCTATTTTAGAGATTATGGATTTGAATATAGTAGGCCGAAGAAGGAGGAAGATATGCTGCCTCAATAGGAATAGGAATAGGTTTGTTTTTCCTTGCTATTGAATTTTAGGAGGACCTGGTTTGGGGTATGTTTTGGTTGCAGTGCTGGCTTTGGCTAGGATGGGGGTTAAGATGGCTTTTGTATAGTAATACACAGCTTCACTTTCTTATTACTAGATCTTGCATCAAATTCATAACTCTATGAGGTGAGGAGGTGCTGAAAATTGGGCCTGCTTGGTTTGAGTCAAGATTTAGTGACAGGGAAAGGGAGGAAGGCACTTCTGTGGCTGAGTTGGATGGCAATGTTTTATGCATTGACAAGTATACAGGAGAAGTGGGAGTCTGTGCAGTTTCTGTATGGAAGGGAATGATAGCAGGTTCCAGGGTTAGTTTCAATGCTGGCTCTGATAAGAAGTAGTAGAATGGTTGGGAAGAATTAGCATTAATGTTTAGGAATCTTGATCTGGAAGTTAGGACTTTATGTTTTATGGCTGGGAGAGTCATGCACAGCAGAATGTGTTTATGCTAGTGGAGGTAGAGGAGAAAGTATGGATGATTTTTTTATTGGATGTAGTAGATTGTGGGTGAAAGGATGTTATATTGTCAGGGGTAATGATGAAAGAGTAGTATCCCAAGGCTAAAGCTATTGGTGTGGCTTTGTACAATTTTACTAAAGGCATGCAAGTACTCTAAAGAGCTTAAATTATCTCTACAAAAACAGCCACAGTTGAAAGGGTTTAAAAATATTTAATAACAAATAGTCAAAACACAAGGCAATACTTTTTACTACACAGTGCTAGTCAGGAGTTCAGATATCACAGAGAAATACTTAAAATAATTCAGTAGTACAGTTCTGACATCACAGAAAAACACTTAGTCTAATCCTTCTAGTTTCTAGCTATTTCTAAGAGAAAACACAAGTCTAAGATAAACTCTGTTCTTAAAACAATAAGCAGGATGCCTCAGTCTAGACTCACTGGCTCTGTGTTTTAACATCAAAGGGTCACAACATACTTTACTTGGTCAGTAGAGTGCACTGTTGTTACATTTTTTCCAGTTCCAGATGTAACACTATTTTTACCATTTAAGACAACAAGCCTGTGGTTTACATTAATATTACAAATGACAGAATTATCTCCAAAATTCTATCTGGCTAGGCTGGCAGTCTTCATCTATCTTCACCCAATCTTCACAGATGAGGGAAAGGCTAAGAACTGAAGACAGTGTGGTTTGTTACTATTAGGAGGAGTAAAGGGTAGGTGAAAGGATGGAATATAAGAGTAGACAAGCCAATCTACAGAAAAAAGCAAATCCAGAATTAGGAATAACATTCACTCAAAAGCACATTGAAATTCCTGTTATGAAAAATGCATTTCAAGTACGTGAGGTATGTATTCAGCTATAGTTAGCTCAAGCAGAGAAAATGTTTAGTAATATTCAACAGTAACTGTTTCAGCCTGAACGAATGCTTAGCATTTCACTTAAAGGCACAGTGCAACAATACAGTTACATTCCAAATGTATTCTATAACGAGCAGACTAGCTTCCATTGAGACATACAAGGGCGAACACCTTTCTCTGCTTTCCTTTTCTCTTATTTTCATCAACCCCCCCCCAAAAGACTATTTATGCTCTACTCCCATATAGTCTATTCCCAGGAATCTTTTCTTATTATAGGAAAACCTGTGTAGTTTCTATGAATGTATTGCTCATTTGTTTGCTTCTACCAAGTTATAGACTCAGACTTTTTTAGTTATTATATTCCTAATACACATTTGTGCAACATACTTATGCACAATTGATTGACTTGACAGTTGATGTCAGGAATCTGACTATCACTGTCAGGGTCCTAGCCCTGCTTTTCCTACTTTTTTAGCATTATTATCTCCATAGAGGAGCGGTACAGTGTTTCAATGTCTATCACTGTCACCTCATAGTAAGAGGTTCTCCAGTTTGATTCTTGGCAATTCTGCATGTCCTCCCTATGTTCACATTGGTTTTCTCCTGGTGTTCTGGTTTTCTTTAGCATTTCAAACACATGCAGTACATGGACTGGGCAATCTAAACTGCCATTAGGTGTGAGTGTACATGTGTCTGTCTGGTACTAAAGAACAACCAAAGCATGGGTAGCCACTGGCAGTTTGACATTGGTTCTAGATGATGGTCGCTGTTTATGTGACATCCCAACTCCATGAGTAAAAATGGGAAAAAGGGATTGTGGATGAGAAAAGGAATGGATGGATGGATCTCTGTGCAGTAGCACTGTGCTGATACTCTAGTTCTTAAAATCTGATTCATTTATTTTCTAATGGCTTTCATTCACTGTGGCAGGTACAATGATAAAAAAGCTAGAAAAGCAGGACAAGGACCATGACAATGCTAGCTATATAACCCAGAACACTGAAGGAAAGTTCCTTTCAGAAACGCCACACTATGCAGAAACTAGGCATGTTCCTACAGGATTGAAACGGTAGTTGAAATTTCTTGGGAAAGAATGTGAAGTGAACTGGATTTAATCAGGAATAAAGTGAATAGTTTAAACAATGAATTGACAGAAAAATAAGAAAACTCAACTAAAAACAATGAATGGTTGTTTAAAGACACTTATACAGAAGAAAGAACCAACATGTATAAATAAAGGAGACTAGAGTTTAAGAGTATAATGGGGTACAAGATACATACTACTGAGGCAAAGATTATTCTGAGAAGGGAGGTGGAATTCAGAGAATATACAATAGTATCAGTGTCATCCATGATAGCTAATAACACATCCTATAATGAGCATGAAGAGCAAGGGGTTATATCAACAGATGCATACAAAGTGCCAGTTTTAGTGGAACTCTAAGGAATGCCACAAAGAGGTAACAGAATCCACAATGATTGCCTATTAAACATACTTCATATTTGAATGTTTAATTTTCAAAGTCACATTTGCAAAAACTAATATAACAAAGAGAAGAAGAGATCCATTACAAGCACTGATCATGTAACAAGATTCCTAATAATGAAACTTGCTTAATTCTCCTAAGTAAAATACTTGTGACAATGGAAAACATACACTATCTATTTCCCATTTTTTTCTCTTGGAATACTACTGAGTCACATCAAAATACTGAGCAGTATACTTTAGCTTAGTCATAAGAGTTATGTATGTTCTGCATATGTATATAAGACTTACACTTTGACTTGTAATTAATACCTTAATACTATTGTTAAAACTTCAGGTATAACATTTACTTTGTCTTCTTAATTGCACTGTATCATGAATAGAATCCTACAAACGTTGCAGCTTAATTATACAATTATTAGGCATAAAAAATGTTTCACTGAGAATTTAGTACAAAGTTAAACTTTATGTCTTTGATATATTATCATATATAATTTGTAAATCAGAATATCTAAACTGCAAAGAAAGAGAAATATGCAACATTAGGGAATCATGAGCGTTAAAAATATGAATTAATTATTTTTATAAGGAGCTGCATCCCACCACACCTTTAACATTGTTATTGTCCTCCTAAGATGTATTTTGTAAGTATATTAACTCAGAGATTACACTACCTCGGAGTACAGGAAATAATTGTTTTGACTGGGAAACATGTCGTTCCCACTGTCTCCAAGAAAGTGTAATCCCATTGCTAGCATGGTTAATATGAGGGTTGTGTATCATGAAGTGTGGGGACACAATCTCAAAGACTACAGAAATACTGATTTTAGGTATTCTTTGTTATTATTAATCAGTTCTTCACAGTTTGATGTTAACATGTATACGTTGCATAGCTTGATTGACTTATACAGAGCTTAGGTAAAGCCTAATCATTGTGTTAGTGGGTACCCTTTTACTACTTATCAAGAACAGTAAGTGTGATAACACATATAGCAAAGACAGGGTATGATTAGTGAGGAATGAATAAAGAAAGAAGGCACCAGAAGCTGATAATGTAAAAGTCAAAGATCTAGCAAAAATAGCAAGCATGAACTACTTGTAGCCTCTCTTATACATTTTAACACCCCATTGTAGGCCACTTTTATTCCAAAGGGTTGGAACATGCAAATAGGGCACCAATCCTTGTAACCTATAGATCTGAAAGTAAAGAATTATTAATCGGTCTGCTTAGTATTGCGGGGAAGATCATATGAAACATTCTGGAAGTAGTAAATATAGACCTTGCACAGAAAGAGTTTATTTTCATAGTTCAGTATACATTATTACAGAAACAAATATTTATTTTTATTTATGTTTGTTGACTCAATCAGTCCAACTGGTCTATTTTCAGAGGAAACACAAGGTTATATTCATGCTGACTATGTGAAATTTGGCTAATGCACTAAGTAAATTATGTTACTAAAATACTTGGTCATGTTTGTTAGGAGAAGTCTGTCCTGGGCTTCTGCTCTCCTAAAACTATAATGTTGTGCTCCTTTGGGAACTTTTCAGCATTTATAAAGGTACAATCATTAGTATCTAAGTTTTCTTCTTCAAAATTTGCAGTTCTTTTTGAAAAAGTCAACAGGCTGAGTTAGAAATCTGAATTGGAAGGACAGACAATACTGAAAAGCAGCTTCAGTGGGAAGTTTACAGCAAAATAATTTCTAAAGTGTAATTATTAGAACAAATTGCTTCTAGTGTGAGTTATATTATTCCTTCATATGCACGTGTTGTTCTAATGTCAAAAGTGACGTACATTTTGATGCTACAGTTGACTGAACTGCTTCATTAGCTGTTTCTGCAATGGAAATACAGTTCTTCACCCCAAGTATCAGTTCCAACAATATTTTCTTTCATTTTCTCAACTGTTGAGTTCCGTTGTAGACTGTTATGTGCATTTTGTTGCTGCAAATGGCTGCCTTGCTTGACTAGCTGTTTCTGTTGTATAAGCATCGGCTTCTGCTAGCTTGGATGTTTACCTTGTGCTGCTTCTCAGTCAGCCCATTTCCTTTGATTTTGTAAGGAATTTTTTCTACACCAGAAATTACTGCAACAACTGCTTCAAGTGCATCTTTTCTACCTGGCTTTTAAGCTCTTTTCCTCCTACGTCTGGGCATATAATACAACAGTGTTGAAAAATGACAATTATTGCATGCCAGTGTCCCAAATACCAGTGCTTGCTAAAGCCTACAATGTTAAATATTAAGGTACAACCCAATACCTTTATTATGGGTGATTTCAACTACTCCACCATCAACTGGGAAAACTACTCATGTGCCAACTCATTCACTCAATGTTTTCTGGAATTCATAAATTCCAACACTTTGGATCAGCTTGTCCACACCCCCACCAGGGGCAGCAATATGCTGGACCTGGTCATTATCAGTATGGGTAACCGTTGTTCCACACCAGAGATCAACTCCTTGCTGGTTAGATCCGACCACAAGCTAATCACCCTAGACATCCATATCCCACCCCCACCACCTATTGAAGAAACCACCATCAAAAACTACTCCAAAGCCAACTTCATGCTTCTTAAGACAGAAGTGGCAAATTTCACAGCTCCTATGCATACGGAAAATAGAGGTACGACTGCTGAATCTTACACAAATGCACTGTATAAGCACATACATGAGTGCATGGATCGTGCCATCCCCAACAGTACCAAGACACTATCCTCCAAAAAAAGGAAGCCAATCTGGTGGTCCCCTACCATAAGCAAACTCTACAAGAGAAGGAAGAAGCTGTTGCAAAAAAGAGTAAAATCCCACGATTGGAGGAACTCCCTAGTCAGCCTCAGCAAGAAGCTGAGATCCCTCATAAAATCCTCCAAAGCCAGTTATGAAAATAAAATTGCCACTGATTCCAAAGACAACCACAAAACATTCTACAGCTGTGTCAAGAATCTCAATGGCAACACTCAGATCTACTCTGAGCTACAGCACAATGGCAGTAAATATACAGAACCAACCAATATTGCCAACATCCTGGAAGATAGGTTCAGGGCTAACTTTATCCCCCTCTCACCCTCCAAAGGGCCCATCTTAATACCAGAAGAATGCAAAACCGCTGTAATCACAGATGAACAAGTAAAGACTGCACTCTTCAAAGCCAAGAACACAGCATCCATGGGATCAGACAACATCCCAGGCTGCATACTGCATGAATTACAGAATGAACTGGCACCCTACCCAAGTACCATGTTCAATCATAGCCTTACCTCAGGCTATGTGCCTACTGAATGGTGCACAGCAATGGTTATCCCACTCCACAAAGGGGGTGTCACCACGGACCCCGGAAACTACCACCCCATTAACCTGATGAGCCTGGTCTGCAAGGCCATGGAACATATCATCTTGGAGCGTATAAACAAAGACATAGGTAACTCCAAACCCTGTACCCCACTCAGTTTGGGTTTGTAAAAGGTAGATCATGTCTATTAAACCTGATTGACTTTTTTGAAGCAGTCAACAGAGCCATAGATGAGGGCAAGGTAATGCACACAGCCTATCTTGACCTCGCCAAGACTTTCAATACCATCCCCCAATCTGGAATTATAGATAAACTGACTAAAGTGGGCATAAATCCCTATGTCACAAGATGGGTGGCCAGCTGGCTCACTGACAGAACCCAGACAGTAAAAGTAGCTGACTCCAAGTCTGACTTCAGACCAGTGATGAGTGGAGTATCACAAGGTTTGGTCCTGGGTCCTCTCCTGTTCAGCATCTACTTCTCTGAAGTGCAGGCCAACACAGCAGGTCTTTGGCTAACAAAGTTGGCAGATGACTGCAAACAGGGAGCCATAATAGAATCACCTAATGATATAGACATGCTACAAAAGGGCCTCATAGAGACAGATGCTTGGTGTCAAAGTCATGGCCTCAAGCTCAATGCCAAGAAGTGCATTTTTCATTGTTTTTCTTTTGATATATTCTTTGGTCTGTGCACTGGGACTTGGTTTGTGCATCGTTAGTGTGGATATATAAATAAAGTGTTTCTAATTTTTTCTAGTAATCCCTCACTCTTTCACACCTTTTGTCATAAATAAAGCCTTATTTTACTTATTACATCATATCACTCATTATCCATTGCTCAATTTTCCTAGTGCCCTGACTAAATTTATGTCTATATAAATATCATCTCAGTTCTCCCAGAAAATAAACAAATAAATAAATAAATACTAAAAAGCTATACTTTCCTGCCAGAGGTTGACTAATTCACCACTACATACATTTTTAGCACTCTGCGTGGCACCTCATCCAGATCCTGTGCCTGTTTTCCCTAAAGGCTACTGATAACAGAGTTCAGACTGCCTATCCGGAAGGACTAGTTCAGTACCAACTGACAAAGTGCAACTTTCAGCCTCTGTGCTTCCCCATTCTTTACAAAGTTTAGCAGTCTTCCTTTTAGTTATAACATAACGGGGAGTAAAGGGGGTCATGCCTGCATGATGATACATGAACAAAGGTCCTCCAGCCTTTTAGAAAACAAATATATTATTAAATTAAATTATTAAATTTTTTTTTTCTGTACATAAATGTTTTATTTACATGTTTTTTCATCTGAAATGCCTGTACTTTCAATATGTTTAGACTACATGAATCTCACTTTTGTAAATCATTACCTAGGATTAGAAATGTTATGGCTTTTTTTTAACACATTGTATATTATCTCTGTATTTTTCACTGTTCTACTACTTTATTTACTTTTGTCTAACTATTGTAAAATTGTCTATATCCTGTGGAGCTTTTCTCCCCGGGCCTCCACTGAAAGCGAGCTCTTCCAGACCCAGTAGGCTATCCCGGTCATAAAACTGTAATAAATAAATAAATAAACAAATATCAGAAAATCCATTCAGTCAGCGTAATCTGAGTGAACCAGTTTGGTGACTTCTCTCTCTGTTTCCTTAGTCATGACTCTTCCATCTCAGCATTTGTACTTATCTATACCTGCTCTGCCTCTACTCTAATGCTGGCATTCTGCCTTGTTCTGTCAGCATAAATATAGAGCAGATATGCAAATGAAATAATATGCAATAAAATCACTCAGGCAACTTGTATTGCTTCCTATAGTGGTATCTGCACTGTTTTTCTACTACTGTATAAAAGTAAGCTATGGCTGCTTTTCAGCATGGCTTGTAACATCCCCCCATTATAAGTGGCATGCAGTTATAAGAGTAACCAAATGATGTACTGCATGAATCCCACAGAGTACCTGCTACTGCCAAAGTGAAGAGGAAGTAGGATTTTCAGCAAATGCAATGTCCAAAGTGTAGTGTCAGCTCACCACTACTGTCTAAAGTAATTTCAGAGCACATCATTATGCCGTGACAAGAAACAGTCTTTCTGGAACGTTGTCTGTGTCAGCTTTAAAGCACTAAGGTATGGGGAAAGCCAAATAATTGTGCTCTTCTCCCTCTGGCTGCCATCAAATCTCTTTTGGGGTAATATTTTAATACTTCTGTACATGATCAGTTCTTCTGCCACTATGCCCATGTACACATTGGCATTGCTTCTAATTACCTTTATCACACACATTACTTGTGTAATCCTCTATAATTAGCCTGAATTAAATGACAAACTCCCTCTTTTTCGGAGGAGAGAAAATAGTAGATCATCTTAAAACAGTATAGAATTGTACATGTTTTCTTGACAGTGGCTAATCTCCAGTCCTTTTTAACTCCTGTGGGAGATCTAAAGACACAGTACCATTAACTGATCCCCTCTAAAGGGGAAAATCTCGTTCTGTAAATATGTAAATAGTTGTATAACTTCATTACAAAATGTTAACAATGCTGCCTCTATTGCTGCCTCTATTGAATTATACTGTATAACATGGAAGGACAAGATGATTTACTTATTTTATGACAGCTACTTTCTATACCTGAAATTCTCTGAATTACTCTAATGTTGGGATATGAATGACTTTTACTTATGCTGTAACTTTACATTTGCACTCAGGTCATGGCTGAAAAGGGACCTTGAGCCAGTCCACCCACTCAGTCAACAATGTAAAAATAAAAATAAATAAATAAACCCATCCGATAAACAAGGCTAGAGGAAATCTGCTGTTTTATGTATCTACTTCAATGAGTAAGAATTAACTGGAAATGGGAAGGGTGTGTTGAGCCTTGGGAGATGAAATAACGTTTAGTAATTTAGTCTTCAGAGGCCTTCATCAGTATGTTGAATTTTCTTTAGTTGGAGATGGAGGGGTGATTGTTTTTATCCATCAAGCAAATGAGAAAACTTGGTTCTTCCTTAGCCGTAATAGGCTGGATAGAATACTCCCTGTGTCCACTTGCCACCACCAATGGAATGTATGCATTCTAGATGTACAGTCTTCACTAACAGAAAATGCAGCTGGGTTATGCCTAAAAACTGGTCAGCCTATAAAAAATAAATCACATGCTTCACTTTCTGGAAGCAATTATACTATTTTTTTTTTTATTTATGTCAGTCTACAGAGAATGCCCCATGAGAGATATATTTAGTATTAATGTCAGTGTGAGATCATTCCTGAATGCAGTTCAAAATTAAGTCAGCTATGGTGTCCCTCCCAGTTTTTAGCCTTTTATATAGAGTGCTATTTCCCTTTTTGCACTCATTGCTTTAAGATTTCTTTTAACACTTGCAAACATCTGTGCCTCTTCATGCTGTCTTCCAGTATGGCCCGCTGAGTGCCAGTGTCAGCTCCAGGTGTGAGTGTATAAGCATTCTGTGCAGGCATGTGGAGATCATCACCTTTGTAAAGGAAGGACTACTCTGGATGCACATCTATTAGTACTGAGCATTCCTGATTTCTGGATCAGACCCTGGCACTGTTAGTGTAAACAATTAAGTAACACTATTACAGGAGATTTTGTTACATATATACGTGTGACTTCAAGACTTCAAATTAAGCAAATATTTCACAAATGCCATCTGATATTAATTCAGGGAGTACTGTACAGGCAAGAAGGAAGTTTGTTTCAGAATTTGATATAAGCAATCTTAATAAGTTAAACACTGACTGCAAAGTTGGAATATTAAAAGTTTCACGTTGTAATATTGCAAATGAGAATGTGTATAATATCCAGATTTAACTCCAGGATAGCAGTAACGTGTTTTGGAAAAATGTTATTATCTGTACCTTGAGCTTTCTGATTCTGGCCTTTCACAGAAGTTAGAAAAATGGATTTTGTTGTCTTCTGTCAGGTGAGACAGAATCACTCTCAGTCACACATTTCAGTCTACTATGTAGCTTAGGAACTATTGTTTAT
Organism: Protopterus annectens; assembly: GCF_019279795.1. Taxonomy (NCBI): domain Eukaryota; kingdom Metazoa; phylum Chordata; order Ceratodontiformes; family Protopteridae; genus Protopterus; species Protopterus annectens. The sequence continues at coordinate 374,214,352 of NC_056736.1, read as the reverse complement.
AACGTTAACATATGATCTTCATTTTACAAGACAGGATCAGAAGAGCTAAGCCAGTAATGTTACGTCATTGTAGCATACTTTTGTGGACAGCCAGCTCATTATACAGACAATGGGAAGAATACATGTAACTTGCTTTGTTTCTGTTTAATAACAAACTGTTATACAATTTTATGACATCAACGAATGACTGGCTACCTGTGTATATTGAGTAGGATAATTTAATACCCAAAGCCATATACAGTATGTGCACAAATATAGCAGTATTTGAGTTTGAGCCACCTTGTTTCAGAAAACATTTTCTAATGTCCTGTAACCATTTTTATGTCAAAAACAAACAATTAACCAACTGGCTCTGAAAATTACTATTTTAACAAGCTGTGTATTTTAAATGGAAATGGTTCTGAGGACATCTGTTTTAACAAGCCGTGTGTTTTAAATGGAACAGTAATCCCATATGATGTCTAGATGCCTCTAAATAGGCTTCATCTCAGATGAATAGAGGACAACAGAACTTATCCGCTTGCACAAAAAAAATGCAGCTGCATTATGCCTAAAAACTGTCAGCCTATATAAAATAAACTACATGCTTCACTTCCTGGAAGCAATTATTGTACAGTATGCCATGTTTACTGTTGGCACACACAATGTCACCTGAGTACTTCAGTGCTCTCCAAGGACACAGACAGAGTGAAAGCAGTTGAGAGAAGGACAGTAAAACCTGTCTAATCTGTGCCTCAGAAGCTCTACAATGAGATTATAATATAAAGCCCTTTAAAATGTTAGACTGGGAAACAGTTGTCAGTGTCCAAGAGGTAGTATCTTTATGAAAGGAAGATATCTATATAGTCTGAACTTAGGGGATGGATGGTTTGGGAACAATTCTAGGAGAACTGTTTTTTTTCCACAGAATGGATAATGAGTGAATGGAATAGATTTCCTGAGAAAGCTGCATGATCAAAAATGATGAGGGAATTCAAGAAAATAACAGTCATGCTGAAATTCTTGTATGCACAAGTGAATGCATGTAAGTATAGGTACGTGTGCTTGTGTGTATGTGGGTGTGTGTCTCTGTGGGCATCTGTGTTGGTGCCATTAAGCTGTAACATATCTAGGATACATGTAAAGAAATGGACAGGTGAAGACAGATCAGTGGCATAAGATTCTCTGCTTCTCTCTTTACATATTATAAAAACATCATGAACAGGAGCTGTAAACCAACATCAGCCAGGATTTATCATATGGATCCAAATAATCCCAGTTCAAGTATCAGGTGGGATCAAGTGCCAGTGTAGCTGCAGGCCACGTACCAGTGCAAGTCTAGGTGGGATCAAGTGGCAGTGTAGCTGCAGGCTATATACCAGTTCCAGTGGGGTGTGGGATCAGGTGCCAGTGTAGCTGCAGGCTACATACCAGTGCAAGGCTAGGGTGGGATCAAGTAGTTGTGTAGCTGCAAACTATGTACCAGTTCAGGTGTGGGTGGGATCAAGTGCCAGTGTAGCTGCAGGCTACTTACCAGTTCAAGTGTAGGGTACGATCAGGTGCCAGCGTAGCTGCAGTCTATATAGCATTTCCAGTGGGGTGTGGGATCAGGTGCCAGTGTAGCTGCAGTCTATATAGCAGTTCAGGTGTAGGGTACGATCAGGTGCCAGTGTAGCTGCAGTCTATATAGCAGTTCAGGTGTAGGGTACGATCAGGTGCCAGTGTAGCTGCAGTCTATATAGCAGTTCAGGTGTAGGGTACGATCAGGTGTCAGTGTAGCTGCAGGCTACTTACCAGTTCAAGTGTAGGGTACGATCAGGTGCCAGCGTAGCTGCAGTCTATATAGCAGTTCCAGTGGGGTGTGGGATTAGGTGCCAGTGTAGCTGCAGTCTATATAGCAGTTCCAGTGGGGTGTGGGATCAGGTGCCAGTGTAGCTGCAGTCTATATAGCAGTTCCAGTGGGGTGTGGGATCAGGTGCCAGTGTAGCTGCAGTCTACATAGCAGTTCAGGTGTAGGGTACGATCAGGTGCCAGTGTAGCTGCAGTCTACATAGCAGTTCAGGTGTAGGGTACGATCAGGTGCCAGTGTAGCTGCAGTCTATATAGCAGTTCAGGTGTGGGTGGAATCAACTGTCACTGTAGCTGCAGGCTATGAGACACATTCGTTATACCTGGGTCTGCAATGGCACTGTAGTAGAGTGTGAGTAGGACGACACAATCCTAAAAAGTTATCATTCTTCTGAAGTCCCACCTGTCTGTTCTGCTCATATCGCTCAACTTGCAGTCATTGAAAACAGGAACAAAAGTCCTTGAAAAGTAGGTACATCCAGCCAAAAATCTGGATGTCAAACTAGCATAAAATCTGAATACCAAATAGCATGTAACTCTTTCTGCTCAAACTAGGAATGTGGAATACTACTCATAAACACATTTAAAAAAAAGAAAGTGACATAGATGATGGAAAAATACAAGCACATTATCACAGACACTTGTCACTAGTATGTTGGTTATGTAGTGTAGTTTTCTGTGTACTAGGCAGCTTCAACAATCACATGTGATGAGGGGGTTTTAGAAAATTGTGTGAAAGAATAAATCAATCCTGAAAATCTGGACATGCCTCCAAAAACAGGGACACCCTATGCAGGGGTAAATCAGGCCTACAGATATGAATGTTCCTCCAAAACAGGAATATTTGAGAGGTCTGGTTCTGGTGCACATGCAGCTGGATGTTAAAGATCTCACCACCTGCATAGTGCAGAACAGGTGAGTTTAATTGGTGTCCTGATCAAGTTTCTCCTAGTCACTGTTGATGTTACCACAAATCACTCTAGAGAAAAAACTGCCAGATGTCTTTATGGACCTATCTAGTTAACAAAATGATATACAAATAAACAATCTGCTTATGGTTGCTGTGCATTTTATTAAATACAAACATAGACAAAGACGTCAAAAGAAGATGAGCAGTCCATATAGTATACCTACAAACTTTTGTAAGCCAAGCACCTATTGTCTATGACTAGACCTAGCGCCCTATTGGATTCCTGCTGAAATTGCAAGGACCACATTTGCAATCATTATGAGATGGTAATATTATAGAATGTTGGATGTTGGCAGTACCTCAGAGTACTCCAAAGTATGACAGTTTTGGAAACCAGTAGCAGTGGTGGGGGCTTTAAACCCTGTAAAATGATTTAAATGCAATACTGCAAGTTTCAATATTCCCTGCAATTGCTTGCTATTCAAACATTATTTTTTTTAATTCAATGACTTATATTTATGGGTCTAATACTTTGCACATTCCACCTAGCTTTCCCAAAAAGAGTGCATTCCAAGCCCTTAGATTAGTCTAATCTGCATGTAAAACAAGGAATACATTTGATTTGTTATATCATATGATTTTATTCCAAGGCTCTGCTTTTTTTGTGTAAAAAATGCAACTTTCATTTTTTTCTGTATGTGTCTTCTCACTTCATCATATTTCTTGAAGTAATACTGTTTCAATAGAAATGTTCATTCTTGGTGTCTTCCCCTTTTATAACGTTTCCCAATCAATTGCTCATTAAGAGTTAAAGACAGTCCTTATCTAGTCACTGCACAGTGAATCACGAGACATTTCAGACAACCCTTTACTGTTCTTTTGTTTTTATGTTTTTATTTTTTATTTATTTTTTGTTAACCAGGTTAGCTCCACTAGGCTAGTGGCCTCTTTTCAGGGATACCTCAGAAGGTATTCATATTTCTAGGTGAAATTTGGCCATGGCATCATGGCACTTTCAGTACTGTTTTCAATGGTGCTGTTGGATCTATTACATCCACCTCAGTTACCACCAGCTCAAGCAGACGGGACCTTGGTTTAATGTCTCATCTGAAGGATAAACTTCTCATGCGAAAAGATGAAATTACTTCAGTTTATTTCTATTTTTTCTTCCATAACTGAGCACAATTTTTTAGTTGGAGTCTTGATCTTAAAATGCAGCAAACACGGAAAATGTCATTCTTTTAGTGTTGGTAAGCTTTGTGGTTCTCTGGTATTATGTTTGCCTTAAGGGAAGCCTCACTTTGCTTGTCTTAGTGTCAGTGATAACTTTCCTCAAGACTCTGTCAGCAACTGGGTCCAGGCTATACCTCACATCATGCACCATACTTCTAACCTTTTAGAGCAAGAAATCTAGGCAAAGCTATAAATAAAAGTGGAACAAAGGCCCAAAAATAGGGGCAATTTTTAAAGATTGCTCTTAACAAACTTAGAAAGTTGATAGAACGGTTTTGCATTAGCATGAATTTTCTGAAGGTTATGAAGTCTGAAACTCAAATGTCTGCCAATATTTTCAACTTCAGTCTTTAATGATTTGGTACTAATGTGCCAGAAAACCACAATTTTATGAAAAACAGACCAAAAATATGAGACAAAAATCTGGACATTCTGTGAAAATCTGTACAGTTGAGAGGTATGTATATGCACTGCCAGTGGATTCACAATCTGTTTGTACATCTCCTATGACAATGGAATGAACTGCTAACTTACTGACTGATTTTGGCAGAGATTTGTGAAATTTCTTTGTGTTAAATGAATTACTTTGATTCCCTGCTGCTTCGTAAATGGGCATTAAATCACAGTAATGTTTTTACAGTGACCAATAACTTCCATTCATTTGTCTTTACTGTTTAGTTTGGAAGGTCTTATTTTACCTCCTTTAATACATTATTTTTATTGATGAACAAATGAATGATGTATGCAGTACTAATATTTCTTACAAAAGCAGTTTAAATAGGTAAAGTATGCTATGTGACTGTGCATTAAAGCTCTGCATGCAATCGTACTGCTCCTTGGTTAGACAACAAAATGTTCAAATCAGTAATTCTTTAAGCACTCCTGCAGCAAAGGTAAAGCTTTCTTCAAAAACAATGTTTTTTTTACCTTTCTAGTGAATTAAAACTTTCAAGTTCATAGTTTCATATGTGAGTACTAGTCTGTTGCCCTGAATGGACATTTTAAATCTGGCCATGCTTTCCATTTGTGACCCAGCTATGCTATGTTATTCCATAAGTGTTTAACTATCCAGCCCTATTTATATTTAAATACTTCTCATTTATAGCAGATAATTTTGTTTGGCTCTCACCTTCACATTATTAGGGGTCCTTATTATAAGGTAGGGTGTTTAAGCCCTGTCTCTGTCTATTAGTAAGATAGGGGTCAGTCCTCTGTTAATTTTCTATTTCCCATCCTCTGGTCTAAATTATGCTTAAATAGGGTCAAGGAAGGACTTTTTTTTATATATGGGCAGTCTGTTCCATAACAGTGGTATCCTCTGGGATATGTATCTGTTCCTCCAGACCATTATGTTGGCAGAAGAGGTTGAGGTTTCTGGACTGGGTATTTCTAATACCAATTGACTTACAGATGTGCAGTAGGTCCATTAGTATTGGGTCTGTGGATGCCTTATAAGCTAGGTACAGGTTGTCTCTTAGTAGTCTGCATGAAACAGAGTGTAGAGGCAAGGCTTTCAGGCAGTCCATGTAGGTCATATACCTTAAGCCCACTATTCTTTTTTTAAGGAGCCTCTGCGGAGGATCCCATTATTGCAAGTGCCTGGACGAGTACATTCCAAAAGGAGCATGTTAGTCTTCAATGGGTCTAATGAGAGCTGAATTAAGTGGGATAGTGACCTCTCTGGACCTAGATAATATCCCTTTATGTATAAGCTGCACAATATAGAAAGACTTCCTCACAACAATGGACACCTGTTGGTCAAAAGCTAAGTCACTGTTAATGTAAGTATCCAAATCCCTGACTACTGAGTCTACTCTTTGGGGCATGTTGTCAATATGATAATTCTTAGTGTAGTCAAGTTTCCGAAGGACACAATAATTCACTTTTTGGCATTTAGTTTTAGTCCATGATTCTGGCACCAGCTATTTGTTTGGAACAAGCCTCCTTTTGGATTGCTGAGTCCTAAGGGGATTAATTCACTGCTCCCAGCTTGCAGTTGTCTGCAAACTTAGTCAGCCAAAGACCCTTGACTTTTGGTTTCACTTCTGAGAAGTAGATGCCAAATAAGAATATCCCCATAACAGAGCTCTGTGGGACCTCACTCATGACAGGTCTTTTTGTTAAGGTGGCAAGCCCTGTCCTAACATCCTGTATCCTGTCTGTGAGCCAGTTTCCAATCCACTGGGTGATGTAGGAGTTTATTCTTAGTCCGGAAAGCTTATCCACAATTCTTGAGTAGAGTGTATTGTCAAAGACCTTGGCCAGATCAAGACAGACAGTGTGTACAGTCTTCACTTCATCCATCACTTTGGTTACTTTTTGAAAAAGTCCACTAAGCTGAGCAGAATTAACCTGTGCTTGGCAAAAACATACTGTGATGGTAGGGCTGGCTGTAGGCCAACTGGACCTATTTGGCCCAATAGGGCTGTGTTCCCGCAGGGGGCCTAGCATTGGATTGTGGCAGGATTATTATGTCTTATGTATCTCACAAGACTTACTGAAGAGTCACTACAGCAAAGTGCAAGGCATTTTGCTACCTGTAGTCTTGCTTCTGCAGTAGCAACAAATCACATCAGATGAATGGACTACATGTCTTGTCATTCATTATACAAGTGGCAATTATAGTATTTGTAATGCTGCAGTTTTCTGACATTTATATGACTCACACTGTTGGCTGCTTGTTCTCCTATTGTAATTAGTTGCTGTTGCTGAGTGCTGAGCAGAGTTTTCAACCCAAAACTGAGGCTGGATTATCCATCAGGTTTTGTGTACCACTCCATTTATTGTTGCAGATGATAATTAGACCATGTTTTTTATGAAGAGTGAGAGTGGCACTGTTTTCTTTTGCTTCTCTTGCTGACATGGGGTATACAACTTTTTATTACCAAACTGTGATGTGAGGTTATGTCTAATCACTAAGACTTAGGATATCATGTTACCAGTTCAATATCGTTACAGAGAAATTTTACTGCAGACACAGAGAGGAGCAAAATAATCCAAGACAAGTGAAACACAAGGTGTGTATGTTGAATGCAGGGCAACAGAGGTGGACATAAAAAAATATTTCACTTGACTAAAAGATAAAAACAGTAACATAAACAGTTTTACACATAAAGACACTGCAAGGATACCATACTTTCAGAGCCTTATGCAAAATGGGGTGGGGGCAAGATAAATAGATACTTGGGGAGAAGTTTTGGAGGAGGGATATATTCTAAAAAAGCAAAACAAATTGCTTGAGTTTTGTGTGTTCCTTCGACATCCATATGGGTTCCCTAATGCATTCTGATTTATTCTCAACTGCCAAAACATGCTGCTAAGTGACTACCATAAAGCTTCTGTGTATGTAATCTTTACAGGTGCCCATGTGGCCTGAGCTATGACTGAAAGCAATCTTCAAGTATTAGTCCACTTACCTGGTTTAGCAAATAATTATGTAAATAAAAATAACATTTCAGAAATAGTTATGTGTGTTATTAGTATAAAGGTGTATAAGGAATGCTGTTTATAATGGGAGCCCTGAGATTATTATTAATCATTCTGAGGAAATTCAACAGTATTATGACTCTAACAAGGTATGATAACCAACTTGGCAAAGAACTTCATCAGTTCAGTGTAGGAGCAGGAGGTGTTTATAAACCCATGATGGAAGAAAAAGGGAGCATGATATAAGAATGCAACAATGAGTTTAGAAAATGTCCTTGTTCCCACCTACCTGTCTCCCCACAACTATGAAGCCCATCCCCACTCAGTCAGTTGTCCATACTTCCAGGCACCCCAAGATCATTGGGTATGGAGATGAGAACTGTGATGATTCAGAAGATTTTACCAGGTTTCATGCTTCAATTTAGGTTACTTCAGAGTAGCGTGGTCAGCTTTGTATTGTGTTTTTTTCAATATAAGATAATACATAATTATTTTGTTTTAACATACCGTAATAGCATGCATTCATGATACCTAATTTGAAATAATCTTAAGTCCATGAGGCCAGAGGGTGGAAGGTGGTTGGGTTGGGGCAGGGTGGTAAATGGATTTGATTAGCTGTGAGGGCCACCACAATGGCCCACATGGCTCCCTAGAGTTGCTAAGGCCAGGCCTGCATGATGGGCCCTGTGTTTTGGAATTTTCCTGTGTCCTTACTGATTAGTTCCATGATAAGTATTTCCATGGCTTTACATAAGAGGCTGGCCAGACGTGTGTGATGGTAATTGCCTGAGTTAGTGGATGGTCTTCCCTTCCACAAGTATGATTGTTCCTGTTCTCCAGTTGTTTAGTATGAAGCCAGTTTGGAAGCTGAAGTTGAAAAGTGTTGTTAAGTGTGTCACGCCTGTGCCCTGGCCCAGCAATCAAGGATCCTCAATCCTCACCACTAACATCAGAGAGGGTGTCTCATATAGGAGGAAAGGATAACAAATACACACAGTAAAGTGCAATTTCCCTTAAGAGCACACAGAGATCACAGTCAGTCCTGGGCTGGTCGCTCCCTTGCTCCCCAGGTTCCCAGTAAGACTCCCCACTGGCACAGCTATAGGGTTCAGATCTCAGTCTAGCTGGGCAAGCTAAAATCTCCAGCACCCTCTCTGTCCAATCAGTGCTTCGTGTCCCTGCTCAAGTAGCTGACACACACACACTTTGAGATAAGAGTTTACACAACTATACAGGCACTTCTGGGGAAGGCTGTCACAGGTTCTCCAGCTGTGCCCCCTTTTACCTAGACTATATGGTAGTAATTACTGCCACCAACCAGCTAATATTTATCAACTACTCAAATGCCCTTAAAAGGGTGTCCAATTATTACTGTGCAATATTATTATCCAATTGGTAGTATAGCCCAGGGCTAAAGCTATAGGAGTGGCTTTGCACAATTTTACCAAAGGCATACAAGTACTCTAAAGAGCTTAAATTATCTCTACACAAACCAGCCACAGTTAAAAGGTTTTAAAATATTTAATAATAAATAATTAAAACCACAAAATAATATTTTCTACTACACAGTCAGTGCTAGTCAAGAGAGTTCAGAGATCACACAGAAATACTTCAAATAAACCAGTAGCACAGTTTTGACATCACAGAAAACCACTTAGTCTAATCTTTCTAATTCCTAGCTATTGCTACAAGAAAACACATTTCTAAAATAACTTACTTATATATAAGGCAGAGTGCTGTGAGTTGGATAGTCAAGGCAAAATGCTTACTAATCTTTGGTTCTCACTGTATAAATTGCTATTGCAGTTCTGATAAACATTACATCATCTTTTTACACTTTCCTGGTGTTCCCAGCCTGACAGAAACTGTATTTACATTATTTTACACTTAGAGCAATAAAGGACATTCCACATATAAATTCTGATCATTAACTTTAGCCTTAAAACAATAGGCAGGATGCTTACTCCAGACTCATCGACTCCAAATTCTAACTTCAAAGGAACAGACATAAAGTGATTTTAATTTCAAAGGACTAACAAGAAATGCTTGACTTAGCTTTCATTACAGCAGAGGGAAATGTTGCCACATTGTTTTAAGTTCAAAATTTCACAGTATTTACAAATTATAGAATTATGTATAACATTCTATCTGGCTAGGCTGGCAGCCTTCACCCATCTCTACCAGTCTTCACATTTCTCCCCCCTGGAGAACTAAAGCTAGTTTTTTAAGTGACCCTTGAGAAACGCCGCTTGAGAGAGTTAGGTCTATCTGAGGATACCTACTCCATTCCCCTGTCTTGACAGCTCATCTGCATTGGCATTGCAACTCCCACTGTGGTGCTGCACTGACATATCATATGCTTGCAACCCTAGGCTCCATCTTAGCAACTTGGCATTTTGCTGGCTGGCTGGCTCTGTTTAACCATATTAGGGGGTTGTGATCTGTCATAACAGTGAATTTCCTTCCATACAGATAAGGCTCAAGTTTCTGCAGTGCCCACACTATGGCTAGACATTCCTTTTCTACAGCTGCATAGCATTCCTCCCTGGGTTGGAGCCTACAATGGAGATAAACCACTGGGTGCTCTTCCCCCTCTGAAGAAATCTGGCTAAGTACAGCCCCCACCCCATGGTTTGAAGCATCCACCTGTACAACAAATTCTTTGTTGTAGTCTGGACTGGCTAACACAGGGGATCCTCCCAAAGCTTCTTTAAGCTTCTGGAATGACTGCTCACATGCTGGGGTCCACACTACCTTATCTGGCCTATTCTTCCTTGTCAGATCTGTGAGGGGAGCAGCTATGGTATTATAAGTGTGGACGAACTTTCTGTAGTACCCTGCTGTCCCTAAAAATGCCCTCACCTGCTTTTTAGTAACAGGTGCAGGCCATGCCTGAATAGCTTCCACTTTGGCAGGTTCTGGCCTTAGCTTACCATTCCTCACTCTATGGCCTAGGTAGGAGACCTCTGCCATACCCACCTAACATTTGCTTGGCTTAATGGTCAACCCTGCCCTCTGTAGTCTGCCCAGCACCTCTCTGACATGCTGAAGGTGCTCTCACCAGGAATGGCTGTAGATGGCAATATCATCCAGGTAAGCAAGGGCAAACCTTCCTGCTCCTGCTAGGATATTTTCTACCAGCCTCTGGAAAGTCATTGGGCATTCTTCATCCCAAAGGGCATCCTTGTGAACTCATACAAGCCAAAAGGAGTCACAAAGGCTGACTTATCTCCAGCACTGGGAGTCAAGGGCACCTGCCAGTAACCCTTGGTAAGATCAATGGTTGTAAGATACTTAGCCCCACCCAGCTTCTCTAGGAACTCATCTGTCCTAGGCATGGGGTAAGCATCTGTCTCGGTGTGACTATTTAATTTCCTGTAGTCCACACAGAACCTAGTGTTGCCATCCTTCTTTGGCACCAGCACCACTGGGGAGGACCAGGGACTGTTGGACTCTTGAATCACCCTTCGTTCCAACATCTCCTGTACTCCCTCCCTCAGAGTCTGTTTGACTCTCTCAGGCACTCTATAAGGGGCCTGCCTAATAGGTCTTTGGGGTCCTGTATCCATCTGGTGCTGCATTAGGTGGGTGTACCCTGGTTTCCCAGTGAACATGTCCCCAAATTCCTGCAACACTGCTCAGATTTCTCGAGCCTGGGTAGGAGATACTTTCTACTACACAGTCAGTGCTAGTCAAGAGAGTTCAGAGATCACACAGAAATACTTAAAATAAATCAGTAGCACAGTTCTGACATCACAGAAAACCACTTAGTCTAAACTTTCTAATTCCTAGCTATTGCTACAAGAAAACACACTTCTAAAATAACTTACTTATAGAGCAAGGCAGAGTGCTGTGAGTTGGATAGTCAAGGCAAAATGCTTATTAATCTCTGGTTCTCACTGTTTAAATTGCTATTGCAGTTCTGATAAACATTACATCATCTTTTCACACTTTCCTGGTGTTCCCAGGCTGTCAGAAACTGTATTTATATTATTTTATACTTAGAGCAATAAAGGATATTCTACATGTAAATTCTGGTCATTAACTTTAGCCTTAAAACAATAGGCAGGATGCTTACTCCAGGCTCATCGACTCCAAATTCTAACTTCAAAGGAACAGACATAAAGTAATTTTAATTTCAAAGGACCAACAAGAAATGCTTGACTTAACTTTCTTTACAGCAGAGGGCAATGTTGCCACATTGTTTTAAGTTCAACATTTCACAGTATTTACAAATTATAGAATTATGTATAAAATTCTATCTGGCTAGGCTGGCAGCCTTCACTCATCTCTACCAGTCTTCACAAAGGGCATAGAAATATCTTGTTTCATGATATTGGGGATGCATCCTAGGATATTGTCAGGGTCCATAGAAGCATTTGAAAGTGCCTCCTGAACTTGGACCTGTGTGATAGCTGGGGTTGTATGGCTTCCTGATAATTTTTATGAAATTAACAAAGGTTTTGGGGTGACATTTGAGATGAATATGTCAGCTAGGTCACTAGACCACTCCTTTTTGGCATTTACTTCTCTGAAGTCAAAACCAATGTCAGTGGTCTCTGGCTGACTAAATTTGCAGATGATTGCAAATTAGGAGCTGTCATTGACTCTCACACTGACACAAATGTTGTCCAGGAAGGGCTAACATGGATAAACAACTGGTATCAGACTCATGGACTAAAAGTAAATGCCAAGAAATGCATAATAATATTATTTTGTAATTCATCCACCCCTGGAAACTATCATATTGACAGCAGACCCCTTAGAGTTGACCCAGTGGCCAGGGACTTAGGGACACACATAGACAGTAATCTACCCTTTGACCATTACGTGTCTACAGTAGTGAGAAAATCATTCTATGTTGAGCAACCTATAAACAAAGGTATGGCATCTATGTCTAAGGAAGTCATTGTTCCACTGTATTTGGCATTCATCAGATGTATCATAGAGTACAACGCCTCCTTTGTAAGTATCTGACAGGTGTATCCAACAATTGGAACGTCCACAGAGGTTCCTCACTAGAAGAATACAGGGCATAAGTAAAATGTCCTATGTGGACCAACTCAAGGCCCTATCCCTTTATTTTGTCTCCTACAGGCTTTTGAGGGGAGATCTATGCCTGGAATATAGGGCATTATCAGACCCCACTCTGATGGACCTCCTGCATCCACAAAACAAACGGCACTAGAATTTCCCATTCTATTATGTATCCCAGAGACTATCTTGTCTCTGGAACAGGCTTCCCATCCATGTGAAGCAGAGTTCCTTCCTAACCCAATTCAAGTGCAACTTGGACAACTGGATGCGGAATAGGAAATGCATCTTTAGCTTGGCACCTATTTCTCTAATAGACACATGCAACCTCTAAATGGTTCATCTCCCAGGCCTCTTCTTGTAAATGTTTCATCTCCCAAGTCCCTGTTTACACTTATCAAGCATATTAGAACTTGTCAGAGATTTGGGATACATGGCTAGGCTTGTTTGTTAGCCTAGTAAGCATCTATGAACCTATGAAGTGGATTTGTTATATCCACAGCTTCCACATAGGTGGTGCCATTTATAATTAGTTCAGCACACTGCTGTGTATTACCCTTGAGACTGCAGATATAGCTGAAGAAGGCTTTGTGGTTATCCTTGGCCTGGATGGCTATATATTTCCTCAAATATGGCCTTGGTAGTTTTTATTGTGCTCCTAAGTTGCTTGTTAAATTTTATGATTGGAGTCTTAATTCGCTGGGTGCTGCACTTTTACTTTTTGGCTATTATTTTCTTCCTTTTGTTATAAACCTTATTTATGATGGGATTCCACTGGGGAAGTTTGTTTTTAAGACTTCTTCAGTGCTTCTTTGGGTACAGCTGCTACTATGCAATTTTTTATATGTTGGTAAAAGTTGGTGGTGTATATTAACACATAAGCAGCAGGGCTTTCTGAGTTTGTGGGATTTCAGTCATCCAGGTAATTGCTCAGAAGTAGGGAGTTAGTCTTGGAAAAGATTTTAAAAGAATCTGAGTCTGGATCAGACTCTAGCGTTATCTTTAATATGAGGAAGACAGTTTTATATCAGACTTGATGAGTAAGGCTGTTACACTAGAGATGGAGCATGATTCATTCATATTATTGAGCACAAGGTCAATGATGTTGTTTGCTTTTGGGTACTCTGACGAGTTCTTCCAGAGCATTTGTACTGACAAAATCTAGGGATCTCTGGGCTTGCACACTAGTGGTGGCATAGGTTTCACAGTTTATGGCTGATAGTTGAAGTCACCCAGAAATAAAATATTTAGATTAATGCTAAGTGACTGCAGTTCATTTAGGTAGGTTCTATGGCATTTGTGAGTCATACAGGGCATACTGTAGGTTGCCAGGATATGGTAAGGGACTTTGATAATGGTAAGTTAGAGAAAAAGTATCTCTCATTACATCAAATGTAATTTCGGTAAATGCAAAAAGAGCGAGTTCTGTTTGCCAAAATTACTTTCACCAAAAATGGAATTTACTGTTTTACTCCACTGTTGTGTGACCTTGGTGTTGACATATATAACTCTGGTGGTGTGGGGGGGTCTCCCAATGTGAGCTGTACAGGGGAGCTTGCCCCCTCTGCAAAAATATAATTGTTGAGTTATTCACCAAAATTACCTTTGATGACCTGACATAAATCCATCACAAGGGTATCATGCTGTTTTAATAACCTTGATGTGAACCCTTTCTTGATTAGAATTGAGACACATCCACCTTTCTTCCCTTCTTGTGTAGTGGCTCGTCTAAATGTATGGAAGGCATTGTAGCCTTGCACCACTTAAGTGAACTCCACATATCTGAATCATAGGTTCATAGGTAGGTACTAGGCTATCGGCCCAAGGGCCTACGTAAGCCTAGCCAACAAGGTTCCATGGCTTATGCCACCCAAGATAGTTATTTTCCTGTGCCACTGTCGAACAGAGACACAGAAGTGATCCCCGGGGTGTATTTCCTATTTCCCATCCACTCATCAAGATTTTTCTTGAAGAGTGCTAATGAAGAACTTTGCTTGACATAGATAGGTAGCTTGTTCCAGAGTATAGGAAGTCTCTGGGACAGGAATTTATCCCTTCAGCATATCCTGTTTATTGTGGTGACAAGGTTTAGGTCCCTAGAGTGTATAGCTTGGAGGGATTGGGATTTCTTTAGGTGTAGCATGTCCAACAGCTCTGGGTTTGACATAGCTTTATATGTTAGGCAGAGATCACCTCGGAGTAGGCGATATGCTACAGAGTAAAGCTGGAGTTTTTTGAGGTAGTCAGTGTAGGACATTTGTTTGAGGCCAGTAATCCTCTTTGTGAGGTACTTCTGTGGCCTTTCCAGCTGCTGCAGATGTCTTGTGAGGTACATTCCAAAAGGGGCATTGTACTCTATAATGGGTCTAATGAGTGTCGAGTAGAGGGGAACAATGACCTCTTTTTTCCTGGATGAGAACCCTTTTATGATGAGGTGTGCCATGTAGAAGGACTTTCTGACTACTGTGGTTTCTGATGAAGTCAGCTGTTGGAGCTGACAAAAAGCGCTTCAATAAACTTCCTGTTTGACTGCATACTTGCTACCACCCGTCTTTTCTGATTTTTACTGTGGTGATGTGACCATCAAATGAGAGACTACTATCCACCTGGGTCCCAAGGTCTCTTATCACGCACTCGGTGTTAAGTAGATTGCTGCCTATGTGGTAGTTCATGGGTACAGAGTTTTTACCAAAGGGGATGACACTGAACTTTTTGCCATTGAGCATGAGGCCATGGCTCTGACACCAGTCATCTGTCTCAGTGAGGTCCTTCTGTAGGATGTCCACATCATTTGGGGACATGACTATGGCTCCTAGTTTGCAGTCATCTGCGAACTTCATTAGCCAGAGGCCTTCTGTATCAACCTGTATTTCAGAGAAGTAGATCTCAAACAGGAGAGGTCCCAGGACGGAACCCTGTAGTACTCCACTTGCCACTGCTTTAAGGTAAGATTTGGAGTCTGCAACCTTTACAGTGTGGGTTCTGTCAGTGAGCCAGCTGGCAACCCATCTTGTGATGTAGGGATTTATGCCTAGTTTAGTGAGTTTAGCTATAATTCCAGAATGGGGGATGATGTCAAAAGCCTTGGCGAGGTCAAGATAGGCTGTGTGAACCACCTTACCCTCATCTACAGCTTTTGTGACTGCCTCAAAGAAGGCAATCAGGTTCAGGAGGCAGTCTCAGTTACTACACATATGTCTATGCCCTTTAGGATGAGTAGTACTTGCAGACAGTGGAGGTTTTTGTTTAGTTGTCTAGCATTGATCAGTAGTACTTTTAGGTTTTCCTTAGTTTTGCTACACAGGCAGCTTGATCCATTTGGCATTGCTTAAAAATGGCACAATGGAGGTGGATAATATTTTAGCCAATCTACAAAAACATAGAGGGTCCATCATGTCTCTTTTTATATAATCCAGAGAGGAGCATCTCAGGTTGGTAACACCCAGATGCATTATGACAGAATCATGATGTTACTTGCTGTTTAAGGACTTGAATGCCTGTGTGATCTGGTGAATCCTAGCCCCAGACAAGCAAATAACCATGACGTTTTCCTTACTCAGCCTTGTGAATGATGCCGCTGTATGTCTCACTATATAGTCACCTTTGACTTGAACGTTAGGTTGTGTAGATGCTTGCCTTATGGCCATAGTTTCTGGGACAGTGTGACCTTGATTTTCATGTGAGGTGGTAATCTTTGCCTATGTTGCAGGCTTGGTATGTTGCTGAAAGTGCATAGTTACCTTTCTGTGTTTCAATGGTCTTTGAGGGTTGGGCAGGTTAAGCTTTGGAAGCTCAACGTGTGATAGATTATGGGATGAATTTGTTAAAGCACCTCAACGGAGAATCATTACCTGAAGTGCCTATTTGGTTACATGTACAAATTTCTTTTTACAAAGGTGTATACATTGTGGTACCTTTCTCCATTTCAGCAAACACCCTTTCATGGTGCTGCATGGTCCTGCAACACAAAGACTGCTGTACTGTGGAGAGCTGGCTCCTCAGATGTACTGAATGCTAATGAGGCATTCCAGATGAGAGACATAAGATAATTAGCCATGTGCTCTCTCAAAGGAACTGTCTCCAGGAAGACATCTTCATGGCCAAATTTTATTTTAACCATTGTTTTTTAAAATGTACTGTGACTTTAATTAAATGGAACTGATGTAATGGATTGTTAATTATTCAAGTATTTAATTGTTTTATATACAGTCATCAAGAAATATGTATTTAAGATTCAAAATCATGTTATCAGTTGTTATTCTGATGACGTCATTTATCTGGTGAAAGCACTCAATAACAAAATAAAGTTTATTTGGAAAACTTTCATGGTGTGATCTAGGAGAACCATTACCTGAAGTGCCTATTTGGTTACATGTACAAATTTATTTTAGCTGTAAGGAAATAAAAAACAAGAGATGTAATTTAAATGTTTATAAAGGTTTTATGGAGCACAGATCCTGCAGTAAATCACAATACTCCTGTTATTGTGAATCAAACTATATGACTATGGTACCAGATCAGGCAGAGCGTCTTTGTACAGTTACTATTAGCAGCAAAGAGGTAAAAGGGCAGGATTTACAAAATAATTGTTTATGAAAGCAGTTTGGAGCACAGACCCTGCAGTAAAATACAATACTCCTACTA
The DNA here is from genome assembly GCF_019279795.1 of Protopterus annectens. Taxonomy (NCBI): domain Eukaryota; kingdom Metazoa; phylum Chordata; order Ceratodontiformes; family Protopteridae; genus Protopterus; species Protopterus annectens. The sequence goes on along the minus strand of NC_056736.1, from coordinate 374,197,278 downwards.
TTGAAAATCAGACTACAAGACTATGGCATCAGACCAAGCTGAAATCACAGGCAAACAATTTTGTAAAAAACAAAGTAAAATAGCATGAAATTTTGAAATAAATATACAGGTAAACAGACGAATGTAAGTGCAAAAAATATGCTTTCCAAAGTTAACATAAATGCTTTTTCCCTTTTGGTGAAAAAATGCTGTTTTGAACACCTGATATCAACCCTAATCAACACAGCTCTTCTTTCAGTGCTTCTGGACTTCCACACAATTCATAGACTTGATTATTGATTCAAACTGAGACCTAAATGCAACACGTGGGACAGTAATAAATAAATCAATATTCTTCTGTCATTACTACACAGTCCTTATACACAAAAGCATATCAGAAAAAAGCAGCAGTCATAGTCTGCTGTTTACTCATAATGGAAACGGATACATTATGCAAGCAAACAGCAGCACTTGAAACATTTCACAGCACTCAGAAATATTGTTTTTGTTCTCCTGTACCTCCTCAATACCGGAGCAATGTCCCGCATTCTCAATCTCTATATAACAGCTCCAGAAAAGGTGGAAATAAAAAATAACTCACCTCTTTCTTGTCTGAGTCCCACAAAACTAAAACTGAAAGTAGATCATCTGCAACACAACCAGTTTTGAGGTGACTGTGATCTATCTCTAGTAATGTTTTAGACTCACTGAAATAATACAAAATTAGCTGCAAGGCTCCTTTACACTAATTTAGGTTTTATGCATTTTTTACGAACTCTCAAGCTTCAGTCTTGCAATCACAATTACTAATACACACATCTTGAATATAACTCCCTATTGGCACCAGTGTAATAGCTGTTGTCATCTGTATGTAAGAAGAGACTGACCAAAACTGTTCATATGTGTACAATTGGTTTATAAAAGCATGCAAATGTTAATCTCTTGTAATTGCTGTCAGCTGAAATCTTAAAATTTTTACAAAAATAGTAACCAAGAATTAAATGATTTTTAAATAGACACATATTAGAACATGTTATAAGGAGAAAACTGCTTTGACTGAAACTGTAAAATAAATACTAAACAAGAAAAAAAGTCAACATTTTATATATATATATATATATATATATATATATATATATATATATGTATATATATATATATATATATATATATATATATATATATATATACACACACACACACACACACACAAACACACACACACATATATGTATTTTTTTCCCTGGGGTGCCCCCCTGTGACCCCACATCTCCTGCTAAGTATATATACCAACTCCGAGATTACATTAATTATAGTGTAAGATGACACACAACACATAGGTGGACAGGAGAACCCACTATTGCCCACTTCTTGCACAGCTCCACATGTATCATCATGTCTTGTTAAATCAGAACATAATTCCAAACTTCCACTACATGTCAAGCAGTGTAGCGCCCTTTCCACCTTCAGTGTAAACCTCGATAACTAGCTGGACAGCCTCAAATTCTCTCCTGGTCTATCTCGTCTTGCCTTCCTTGAGGCTACATGGAAATTTTGAATAGAGATTTTGGCTAGGCTTGAAATGGACTGCAGAGTGATTGCATAGTACTTACCTATGAACCTATGAACTATGCACAACAGTGAGAACTGTGGAATAAAAGGCAGCATATGGGTAGTATTAAATGTAAATGCTTTGTGCCATGAACCCTCCATTTACTTATGTTTCTTCCAAACATTAATCATATATGATTACATCTAACAGTACTGACTGTGTATGGCTCTGTATTTGATTGCAAGTAACATGGCCTACAGAAGCAAGTGTCAACAGCAAGCTGCCTTCTGCTACATGCCACCAGCAATTTGGAATAGATGCCCACACTGTATACAAACAACCGTTTTTTTTTTTTGTTTTTTTTTTCAATAATAAATCTTTATTCTTTTCCAATTGTTAATACAACACTACAACATATGTACATTATATACATGAATGCTTCCAACAGTTACATAAGATCATTATACATTAAGATAAAATTCTAAAAAAAGGTATTAAAAAAGAAAAGAGAGAGAAGAAAAAAAAGGAAAAAAAGATCTAATATCAGTATAAGGTTTATCTATACTAATCTCCATATTAAATATGTACTTCCCGGGGAAAAGTGGAATAGAACATAAAGCTAACACAATGTTAAAGATTTGCTCCCATATTTTTGTATTATTTATATTTTTCTTATGGTCTTTAGTAATTTATGTGCTAAAATATGTTTTATCGCTACACTTTTAAAGTTTCCCCATGAAGTCAAAGATGGATTCAGCCAATTTGTAGCTATATAAAGCTTCATTAACAAGAAAATATTTATGAGTATGATCACTTGGGATCTGTTGAAGTCATTCGGAGGAATATGAAGAATCATAAACTCCCAAGAAAGTGTGGACTGTTGATAACCCATTTTTTGTAATTGAATTTTTAGAGAATTCCAAAGTTTGAATATACATTTACAGCTCCAGAACATGTATAAAAGGTCAGCGGTTTGATCAATACAATATGGACATTTAGGTGAATTTTTCGAGTTGAATTTATGTAAGCTGAGGCGAGTGTAGTAAGCATTATTAAATATCATCAGCTGAGTAAATAATAGCTTTTGAAGAGATACTGATCTTAAGGTTAGATTAATTGCTTTCAATATTTTATTATCATCAATCAGTAATAATTTATCCTTCCAATATTTGGATAAGAGTATTTGGTTATTATATTTCACATCTTTTATCAAATTATATGAAGCCGTTATGTATTTGAAGTCCTGCATAAGAGTTTGCCATAAGTTTGAACAAATGGTTAAGTCTTCTTCTTTAATTTTAAAATTACTAAAATAAGTTATTGAAAGATCCTTTAATTGTCTCATTATAATTAAATAAGAGTTAGGAAGACTCAACTCTCTTAACATGTCGTGTATTGAGATACCAAGAAAGGGATATAAATCAAGTATGGTTAAATCAATTATAAGTGGGAATTTTTTAAGATCTATCAATTGATTACCGATTTTCAAATTCGGGTTCTTATGAAATGGTTGGAAGGTCATCATATACTGTAAGAGATTTAGTGATTTAAACAGGTTTTGTATTGATATTATATATAATCTAATATGTTCCATCAAAGCGTATATTTTAAAGGTATCTTTATTTAAAAAAGGTAATGCCTTAAAATTAATACCCAATTTAACAACATGTTTGTAATTCAGAATCAACCACTTGGGTGACCATTTAGTACTGGACTTGTCAAAGTTAACCACTCTTAGAATTCTATTAGCATTTATTATTAAATAATATGCTTCAAAATTCGGTAATTCTAAACCACCTTTATTTTTCGGAGTCATCAGTTTATCATAGGATATTCTAGTTTTCCTAGGTTCCCATACAAATCTACCTAATTCCGTATGAAGTTGTTTAAAGAATTTCCTAGAAATTGAGACTTGAGCAGCTCGAAAAATATATAATATTCTAGGGAGAACGTTCATTTTAATAATTGAAGTCTTTGCTATTATTGGTAATTTCAGATTATTCCATCTTTTTAAATCAGACAGTATATGATCCCAGATTAGCTTGACATTGTTCACATAAAAGTCTCTATTATCTGTTGAGAAAACAATACCTAAATATTTTATTTTTTCTTCGGATTTTACCTGACCTATCAATGGTAAAAGCGAAAAGGGTGTAGACGTCTTTAAGGGAAATAAATTGTTTTTTTTTTATTTATTTTGTAATTAGATATTTCTGCAAAATCTTCCACTGCTTTTAATATCTTCTTAGTATCTGAAACAGGCGTCGTACAATAAATATTAAGATCATCAGCAAAAGCAGCCATAGATATTTTCGTACCATATATTATTGGAGCATTATGATAAATATTTTGCTTAATATGTAAAAATAGTGGTTCTAAATATAAATTGAATAATATAGGATCTAGCGGACATCCTTGACGGGTACCATTCTTAATTTGTATTCTTTTTGAGAAATTTTTATTAATATATAAAGTTGTATAGGGATTATTATATAACTTTTTTAATGTTAAAATGAAGTCTTGAGGTATATTGAAATATGATAAAATATCAAACAAAAATTTTAAATTAACTCTATCGAAAGCTTTTTGAGCATCAATTATGAGTGCGTAAACATTAAGATTTTTATGAGTGGCATAAGAAATGAATGTATGAAGTGATAACATATTATCAGTAGATTGTCTACCATTTATAAAGCCAGCTTGTTCATCAGATATTATTAGGTTTATTACCTTCTTCAATCTATTGGCTAAAATAGATGTCATAATTTTCATATCTATATTTAAAAGTGAAATGGGTCTATAGTTATCCGGATTTTGAAGATCTGCATTCTCTTTAGGTATAAGAATTGTTTTCGAAGCATTAAAATGCGGATCATTAATTTTATTGTTAATTATATAATTAAATACTTGTGGAAGTATTTTACCCAGTATATCACAAAAAGTTTTGTAAAATTCAGAAGTCAAACCATCTGGTCCTGGAGCTTTATGTGGCTTCAAATTATTAATTGTATCTGTTATCTCCTCAGAGGAAATTGGTTTGATTAAACTCTCATGAGACTCATCACCAATTTTCGGAAAAGTAATCTTCTGCAAAAAATCGTTATTACTCTTATTTATAAGTAATTCCTGATGTTCGCCATAAATTTGAGAGAATATTAATTCAAAGGTATTCATAATGTCTTCAGTATTGGTATATCTTTTATTATTAAACTGTATTTCAGAAATTTGAGAAGGTATTTTCGATTGATTAATGATACGAGCTAGTGCTTTTGATGGGGTCTGAATATGATTAGCGTATTTTACCAGTATTTTCTGTTCATAAAATGACAATTTACTATTTTGTAGTAAAAAAAGATCTTTTTGACATTTTAATAACTCCATTTCAGTTTGTTTACTATAGTTCCCAATTAAATCTTGATCTAGTAACTTAATTTTAGTTTCCAATTCTTGTATGTCTCTAGTTTGTATTTTCTTATAATAAGCAGCCTTTAGGAGAAAAATTCCTCTTATTTGTGCTTTGGTCATTGCCCATTCTATATCAGATGGATGCCGGTGTTTAGAAAGATTAACTAGTAGGTGATTGCAGGCCTCTTGAATTTCTTTAGTTATGTCTTCTTTATTTAATAAATACGGATTTAGAGACCAATCATAACCTCAATGACGCCTACTATTTCTAGTGTCTTTGTTAAAAATTAATGTGATTCTAGAATGATCCGATAAGTGTCGAGCTTGTATAGATACACAAGGATCTAAAGTAATTAGTACATCTGAAATTAGGAAAAAATCATTCCTAGACCACATTTTATGACAACTTGAATAAAATGTAAAGTTATTTGAGTTTATTTGATTATTTATGTATTTAAATGGGTCATATAATTTAAAATCTGTTTTAAGTTCCTTTAATGCTATCACTGCTTGATTATTAAAGGACCTGTGTGAACTTGATTTATCTAATTTGGGATCTTGATATGTATTCCAATCACCTCCTATTATTATATAACAATTATTAAATTGAGTCAGGATAAAATAAAGTGATGCTATAAAAAGTTGTTGATTGGTACATGGGGCATATATATTAATAAGTGCCACAGGTTTATCATAAAGTGTAGATGAGAGAATCACATAACACCATCTTCCCTCTTTGTCTATTTTAAAATCTAGAATTTTCTCTTGATACTGATTTTTAATGATAATAGCCACTCCTGCACTATTAGTTGTCCCCACTGAAGCTACCACCTCTCTAATCCATTTCTTACTTTTAAGGACAGCCCATTGGTCATTGGTCAAGTGGGTTTCTTGTAATAAGATAAAATATGCCTTTGATTGGAAAAATAAATGAAAAAATAATTTCCTTTTTTTCATGTTCTGGAGCCCTTTAGTATTCCATGAGTCTATTATCCACATACTAAGATCTTTAATTCGTTTAAAGATATTTTAAAATTGAGAAACAGTATTAAATTTGAGTATACTAGCACAATATATATTGTCTGGAAGCAATCTTGACATCCCATCCCTAACCAGTGCCTATCCACTATTCCCCTGGACCAGGACGTACATAGGTTTTTTACACTGTTAAAACTTTTATAGTTAAATAACTTCACTAAACATCTATTTTTTATCTTACAAAATATAACATCAAAAACATGCAAGAAACCTATAAAAGCTACATCTAACTCTACAAAGCGTAATCCAAACATTCCCTAATAAACACTGATGAATATCTACAGCTCTTGTACACATTATATAGTTAAGCCAATCAAGTAAACAGTCTTCATTACACTTACATTTACTATCCTACCTCACTAATAGTTCTCATATATTGTTACCTATACTAATTAGTTGTATCTCATTAAGTTACCTAACAACCATATTTAAATCTAAAATAGTCAAGTATGTGGCACAACACCTAATAAACAATCACATTATTAAAGTAAAGGTAATTCACCATATGTATTGTTAATTAAAAGAGCGAAAAAGAACTACGGAGAAAGCAAATGTTTAACATTCAAATATAATATTAAATCTGACTTTCTTTATGTAGCCTAAATTATCTAGAATTATCATGTCAGCAAATAAGGTGAATAAAAATAGGACTCTAACTCCACTTTACTGGATAATATAGTTAAATTTGTAAAGTGATAACTAAGTAACACAGTTCTCAAAACAGTCAGAACCACATGCCAGTACATAAACAAGCTAACCTTCACATTCCTGGAGAACGCACAATATACTGTCTCATGGTCTCTTTATCTAGTATTTATCCCAACACTAAATCCCCTTATTATCTAAACATTTGCAGTATTAAAACACATCAGTAATACAGAAAAAAGAAATACTAAAAATATACTACCAGGTTATTAACATAACAATATTCAGTATAACATACCTAAGGAAAAAGAATAACTATAGTAAAGCTATAATACTTCTAAGCAATCAGTTAAATGACACATTTTGAACCAATACATTGTTAATTCAATTATAATCATACCTGAATGAATCCACAGTTACATACTTTAAATGTCCACGAATGCTCGTTTTACAGTCCAAGTAGCTTCCACTTCTTCAACAGAGATCTTCCTGCTTCCTGAGCTTGTAATCCTGTTTTCGAGCTCGCAATGGGGGAACCATTAAGCGGACGGACTTCCGGATGCGCCACCTCGAAAGTGGACCCTCAGCAGCACCTAAAGGACTTTCTGTTACTTCGCAAAGGGGCTCAGTTCGTAAGAGCCATAAAAGTTCGGGAAATCTTCGGGAACGAGCTGGAGCTGTAAAAATAAACTAGTTAAACATTTACCAAGGGGCCTGGTGAAGAAAAAAGGACAAACGAAGGATTTTGAAGCCTCGAAATATAGTAAGCATGGAATCCCAGGATCCACGTTGCTGCAAACATCCTGGATGGCCAGATCAAGCTTCCGAAGCTGGAAGGGACTTAAAAATCTTCAAAAAGGTAACTTTTGCTTCTTTTTTTGTAGATATGGAGTATTTGGAGCCCTCGACTGTAAAAATCAATATGTTAGGATATTTCATTTGAAATTTGATGTTCTTTTCAATGAGGAACTTACAGTATGGAGATAATGCTTGTCTAGCTTTCCTTATTTGCAATGGTAAATCTTGAGCCATAGAAACTTTATTATTCTGCCACATAATATAACCTCCATTTTTTTAACAGTTAAAATTATTTTGTTTACGTCCTGGTAGTTGAGTATTTTGACGTATACTGGTCTAGGTATGTTTGAGGCTTGTGCTTCTCTGAGAGCTCTATGGGCTCTTTCTATGACTATTTGTTTAGCTATGTCCGAGTCATTAAGCAACATTTCAAGTATTTGTGTAATGGTAGAAATTAAATCATTGCATTGGATAGATTCTGGAATTCCTCTGATAATTATATTGTTCCTTCTGGATCATGCCTCCAAATCCAGGATTTTATTTTGCATAGACTGAATATCCAGGTCATGAATGTCTGTTTTTTTTTGCAAGCAATGTTATTCTGTCCTCATTTTCAGATATTCTGGCTACTGATTTATCTATTCTTTCGAGAATTTGAGTGCATGTGGCACCAAAAGAATGCACCTGGTTTGATAATTCTTTTAAAGCTTCTTGGATAGGTAACAAAGCAGTTTTAATATCTTCCATATTAGCCATTTGATCCGGTTTATTTTTCATTCCAGCTTTTGAAAGTTCCTGCTGTTTTGTAATCTTCTGCCTTTTTGTTGTTAAATCTTTTTCTGGCGACCGAAGTTCTGATAATTTAGTTTTTGTTGTTGTTGTTTCCATACTTTTATCTTCTTTTGACATTGTGGAGCAAAGCAGATCTTTAGTATAGCTGAATTATAAATATCCAAGGTTACTACTCAGACAGTTCCTTTGTTTACTACTCTGTTCAGAGTCAGTCAGTCAATCAGATCCAATCCTGTTAATTTATTTATTTTCCTCCGGTTCCTTCACCTCTCAGACGATATTTAGTTGTAGTAGATTAATTTTAGCCAACAATTAGTGTAGAAAAACTTGCAGTATATCCTCAGGGTTAATTTTTATTCCGAGTATCTGAAGAGCTGTAGATATGCAGTGTCTACAGAATGGTGGCCATCTTTGAATCCACGTTTTTTTTTTTTTTTTTTTTTAAGCAGGGAATTAGCAGTATGATAGCCACAACACAGAAATACATCAAACACAGTCACACTCACACTGTGTGTGTGTGTGTGTGTGTGTGTGTGTGTGTGTGTGTGTGTGTGTGTGTGTGTGTGTGTGTGTGTGCGTGTGTGTGCGCGCGCGCGCGTGCACATATGTGCATCTCTGACAGTGAATCAGCAGTTGTTATACACAGCAGTGGACTGAATTTCATTATCTGAAGTATACACTACATAGTTATCTGTATCTTTATAGTATTATGTCTGCTATACAGAGGATAATGACTGTGGAGGATAGTGTTGCACCCTATAGTATTCCTTCTACTACACTCCTGGCTGGGACCTTTTCTTAAATTATTTCCTCTTTGTCTGGAACTGCAGTACAGAATTTATTTGCATATTGAGTTAATGAAAGGATCCAAGGTGGTGGTATAAATCCACCCAACCTTGTCTAATCTCTAAAAGACTCCAAGAGGCTACGGATGCTTTGGAAACCTGGTTCCGCACCTGGCGTATAGAGATTAACCCTGAAAAAAGCACAGCTATATGGCTAAGTAGAAGCCTCATATACCCAGAAGACATGATCACAATGTTCAACAAAAGCATCCCTTGGAACGAATCAGTAAAATACCTCGGGGTCACAATGGACAAGCGCCTGTCCTGGAAATCGCATATAGAATCAAATTTGGCGAAAGCAAGGAAATCCTACAATCAGCTTTACCCACTACTGAACATGAAAAGTTCCCTGAGCATTAAAAACAAATTTCTCCTTTACAGGTCTACAGTTAGAGCTCAGATGCTCTACGCATCACCAGCATGGGGATATGCAACCTCCTGCTATATCAAAACCCTACAGCAACTGCAAAATACAATTCTAAGACTCATCCTAGATGCCACCTGGTATGTAACCAATCTACAGATGTACAGGGATACCCACTCACCAACCATCAAACAACTCATTCAAGACTCAGCGGCCAAACTAATCACGGAGCTAGAAAACCACCCACAGAGTGACATCAAGTCAATGATGAACTACAATGAAGCGCACTATAGAAAGCATAAAAGACCCAGAGCAAGCTTGGAAAACCATGTATGAAAACTCCCACCTACGATACGCACTGATCAAACCTAGATAAATACAACAATTCTACCAAAACAAATCCAGGAGGATTAAAATCACAGAGATGAAGGCGAGAGAGAGGCCATGCCGCAGACCTCCGTAGGAGCAGAAGTTAAAGAGAGGTCCAATTTATACAGACCAGGTTGCATCACTGTCTGAAGGTGTAATAATACTAGATTGTGGTACATGGTTTCTGAGGCTAGTATATGCATCACAATAGGGTCTGATATGACACATTTTACATAAATACTAATTTCTCCATCATAATGTTAAAATACAAGATGGGGCGGTACATCTTAATGTTTTCTTAGAGGTTTTATTTGAAGATTTCTTCTAAGTGCGGTCTTGAGAGAGGGATGAGCTTCTTTCTGTATAATAGTTAAAAGACAAGCAGACTTCTTCTTTCAGCTTTTCCCAGTTAGGGGTCACCACAGCAGAGCACCTGTCTGCTCATGATTGGCAATGGAGTTTTACGGTGTTGAGTTGCCAGCCCGGTGCCCAACCTTCCACAAAAGGTACACACACACACTCAAGCTTAGGGCCAATTTAGAGTGTCCACCTACAGCATGTCTTTGGGATGAAACCAGAGGAAACCCAAGTGACCACACGGAGGATATGCAGACTCCACACAGAAGCCACCCCAGCTGAGGATCGAACTGGAGAACCTCTTGCTGTGAGGGGACAACGCTAACCGCTGCACCACTGTGGCCACCCAGTTAAAAGACAAGCAGACTACAGAACCATAAACCTCAACTGATGAATAAGCAAAATTAAAATCACTAGATTTTTAATATATCAAGAGGTCATGATATGGGACATCACAAGGGATCTAAGCTTTGAGAAACAGTCCAAGAAACAAACCTCATCCACTTCTTTTTGTAAGATTCTCTTGTATTAGATGCTTTACCATCCTTTAAAATATTAGAAAATGTACAAAAGGAACTTCTATTAGGAATCAAAATTCAATGTTCAATGTTTGGCGAATATCAAACTCAAGGGCCTCCATGGGAACATTAAATGAGTTTTTCCAGTTGTTACTAAGGACTAAAAATCATATTGCCAAAACAATTGTCAATACGCGTTTTGAATATATTGAGACTAGAGGCCTTCCTGATCTGTAAAGGGAGACCATTCCACAATTGTCCAGGCCTGTAATGAAAAGAGCTTTTCTCCAAAGATGAGTGTCACACTGATATATTTATAAGAAAGAAAAAAAACATTATTTTTGGTACTCTGACTGTGCTGAATGAATCTGAGACTGAAGGTGTCTCTTAATACAGTGCTATTAAAACATTTATAAACAAGAATCAGGTCCCCTCTAACCAATCTATAACAAAAAAAGGTCAACAGTGGTTCTGGTACATCCACGTCACAACCAGGATTGACCAAACAAAAGTTCTTGAGTTGCTGGACCATTAAAATATCATGCTCTAACATAGGTTCATAGGTGAATGCTAGGCTAACTGACCTGAAGGGTTATTTTAAGCCTAGCCAATAACCCAAAAGTCAGAATCAAACTCTGTACCCTGTGTCTCTGAAGTGAAGACCTTAACCATTATGACAAACCCACCCCCTGTTAAATTCATCTGCTCATTGTGATGCTCTATACTAAGCCACGCTAATGTTCTCAGAACTAAACCTGACGTGATGGCTCTTGCTGAAGCATCTATGCACAATATGCATATTTTTAATGAAGCATCTCCTATTCTCCTGCAACTAATTTCTTTGTTTCTGTATCATTGTAGTAAGGAATATATTGTAATTTTTACAGAATTTGCTTTGAGGTGGAACTCTGATAAGAAACACTGTTACTATATATATAAATATATATATATATATATATATATATATATATATATATATATATATATATATATAAACTGTTTTTTGTATCTGCCTACTAACATGAGTTTTTATTAAGTGGAAGATATGCCAGCAGATTCGTTTTCTCACTCTGTTTTGCTGCTAATACAAAGATAGATGCAATATCACTATTACGAGAAATAAACAAATGCTGTCCAATGAAGATTTGTAAAGTGTAGTAAAGGAGTATAACTGTTCATTCACTTTCCATCTAGAAGACTCATCATGTCTGTGTTAACTTTTACTTAAAAATGATTACACACAGACCAGACAAAACCTCTCTGGTAAAATGTTTCCATAAAGGAAGTATCTGCTGCTGGACACTATGAGCACTGGGAAGAAGAATTTTCTTTATCAAACTCTTGATAAGAAGAATGTATCTGCATCTTATAGAAATCCTCCTTTTTACCAGCAGTGTCTGGATAATGAGTTTTGTTTTATATACCTCTTATGCTCTTGAGCCTATCCAAATACCTAGAAAACGTTACTAACATAGGTTCATAGGTTCATAAGTTCATAGGTGTGTACAGGACTAACATCCACCAGGGCCCTTATAAGACTAGCCATACAACCCAAATATAACCCTCAAGTATGATTTATATAGGAGTGATTTACTGACTGTCTCTGTCCATCAGAGACATAGGCACCAGACCAGGGATGAATTTGTGATTACTCTTCCATTGGTCCAAGTTGCACTTAAGTAGGGATAGGGAGGAACTGTGCTTCAAATGGATGGGGAGCCTGTTCCAGAGAATGGGAATTCTCTGAGAAACATATCTGTCTCCAACATGTCCTATTTATGTTGTAAGCAAAATCTGGGTCTTTGAATCTAGTACTTCCAATGCTGCATGTTTTGTGACTGTGCAAAACAGGGTCCATGGATGCCTTGTATGCCAGGCTAAGATCACCTCTCAGAAGTCTGTATGACATCAAGTAAAGAGACAGAGCTTTGAGGTGATTAGCATAGGACATAGTGTTTACATCCTGTATGCTTTTTGTAAGGAACCTTTGTGGACATTCCAGTTCCTACATGTGTCTGGTCAGTTACATATTGAAGGGGACATTATACTCTATGATTGGTCTGATGCAGGCCAAGTACAGTCATATGATGGCCACTCTGGACATAGATGCCATGCCCTTGCTCATAAGTTGAGCAACATAAAAGGATTTTCTTACTACTTTGCACACATGTTGGTCGAAGGCTAGGTTACTGTCTACAAGTGTTAATAAAAAACAAAACAAACTTGACAATGCAATTCAACAGGAACTGCTTGATCCAGCAAAGCTTTCAGGTTTAACGACCCTTCATCAGTGTATGATATCTAACAAATAACAACCTACTTATATACTAATCACACACAGCCAATAAAGTCAATAATTAACAAACAATTAAGAACTATTAAAATTTTTAAAGCAATCTACATGAGTTCCCAGATCCCTCATTAATGAATCAACTTTATGAGTGTTTTATTGATGATCTAGTTATTTGAGGTGGCTGACTTCCCAAAAGGTAGTATAATGCATTTTGGTGTGAGTTTTAAGCAATGACTTTAGCATAAAGCTTTTGTCTATGTTAGACCTTCCTGAAGAGTGTTTTCATCTTGGGGGATTCAATCACTGCTCCCAGTTTGCAATCTTCTGCAAACTTGGTTAGCCAGATGACTTTGACATTGGGTTTGACATCCAAGAAGTAGATGCTGAAGATGAGTGGGCCTAGCACAGAGCCCTGAGGGACTCCACTGGTGACTGGCCACTTTGTGGAGGTGGTCTCACCAAGTCTAACTTCCTGTGTCTTATCAGTGAGACAGATAGCTATCTACTCTGTTATAAAGGGGTTTATATCTAGTTCCATAAGCTTATTGACAGTGACCAAGTGGGGTATTTTATTAAATGCTTTAGTCAGATCTAGGTAGGCAGTACACACAGATTTCCCCTAATCCATCACCTTAGTGTTGCTTTCAAAGAAGTCTACCAGATTCAGTAAGCACAACCTTTTTTGACAAAGCCAAATTGGGATGGATCTAGTGTTTGGAGGTTTCCTATGTCCTTGTTGATAATTTCTATGATAATTCTTTCCATGACTTTGCAAATAAGACTAGTCAGAATAATGAGTCTATAGTTTCCAAGCTCTGTTGAAGGTCCTCCCTTATGAAGGGGGAAGACCACTGCAGTCTTCCATTCATGTGGCACAAAAGCCTGTTTTAAGACTATAGTTAGATAATGACTCCAGGGATCCTGATAAGTCATATTTTAGGCTGTTCAGGATGCATCCTGGGATGCTATTGTGGCCCATTGAGGCCATGTTCTTGGCTTTAGCAAGCACAAGACAGTGTTTGAGGGTATTTTTTTGGGGGGGGGTGATAATTGAGTGTGAGAGGGGGATAAACTGGAACTGAATTTGTCCACTAACAGGCTCATCATATCACTAGGCTCAGTGAATGTGGTCACCATGAACCACCAGTCTAAAACTTTGCTGTGTGCTGCCATTGAGGTTTCTGACATAGCTTAAGAAGACCTTATGATTATGTTTCACCTGGGAGACTATCTTAACCTCAAAGTTGGCATTGCTTGACCAAATAGCCCTCTTAGTTTCCTATTAAGTTTCGTGAGAGTTTCTATCTTTATGGGAATTACCCTTCCTGATTTTTATCATATTTTTCTTTATTTTTGTTGCATATCCTGTTTAATTTGGGATACTACCAGGGCAATTTATTTCTGAGACTAGTCCTGTGCTTAATTCTGGTAGGTAAAGAAGCCTCTATGCAGCCACTGACATGGCTGTACAGAGTTTCTGAGAATAAGCCAACATAGGCTGCTGTGCTCTCAGAGTTTGGAGGGGCACTGAATTTTGACAAACTATCACTTAATAAAAGGTAATTTACCTTGGAATAATTTGAAACTGTTACACACACTTTTAATGGAATTACAAAGGCGATTTTGATTTTGAAGGAGACAGCTTTATGGTTGGATCTTACCAGGATGGAGTTGGGTACAACTTTGTCCCATATTTGTGAGCATGAGCCCCAGTATATTGGAATCTGTAGTAGGTGCATTCACTATTTGGTCAAGGGTGTTTTTATTTACGAAGTCCAGAAATCTCTATGCCTGTAGATTTGAGGCCATGTTGGGTTCCCAGTCTATAGAGGGGTAATTAAAGTTTCCCATGAGTGGGTTGTTAGTTTGGATGGTAAGTGCTTCTAGTAGGTGCAGATATGCATTGTGAGCTTCTTGGAACATGGAGGGTGGCCTATAGCTGGCTAGGATATGGTATGGAATTTTGTCTATGGTGATCTCCAGCTGCACATTCTCACAAATGGGAGAAGGGATGTAAATTTCCCAAAACAAAGGAATCAACATTACTGCACACATAAAAGGTATGGATCTGCTGTGACTTCCTATGGAAAATACTCATCAGTGTTTTGAACCTGAATATCTTGTGACACAGGTACTTGACACTTGGAGAATGTGGACTTGGTGACCTGTAAAAAAGCCAGAGAAATCTGCATCAGATTAAGTTTGTTTAAGTGGGTATTAGCAAATACGCTACAGAAAACGCAACCAAAAGATAAATATCTATCCTCTAACATGAAAAGTTGTCTCATCTAACAGTTACATTTATAGCAATTCAATACTTTCTGATGGAGCACACTATATCAGTAAATCTTATCATAGTCTTAGCCAGTCATACACCATGTATGTTATGGCATACACTTTTTAAAAGGTAATTTATTTGTGTTATGCAAAGAGGTGCTCAAGAATAAAAAAAAAAATGGAAATTTATCACAATTTATGCTTAAATATTTTGTTAATTTTATTTTCAAAATGTGCAGCTGACTAATGTGTTTTTTTTATTAAGCTTGTTATTTTAGAAGATATTTATTTATTTATTTAAAAGGTGCCCTGTCCAGAAACATGTACTGTCTGCAGCTGAAAGATATTTATTTCGTGGGAGAGTAGAATCTTGAAGTGGCTGACAATTCCAAACATCCTGGCTCTAGCTCTGAATCTTAACATGTATAACTGAATGGCATTCATACACAGTGCCATGCAGTAAAACCTGTTAAGCATGTTGAGAAGATCTGGGTTCAGTACTCTCCAGTGTGTTTGTCTTAGATAAATTTGAGGGAATAAAGGACTCAGTCACCCTGATGATTCAATGATCTGTGCAGCAGTGGGGGATGGAAGCAAGAGTCCAGGGAGCCATTAAGAAAGGCTGAGCAAGTGAGCAGAACAGTAGAAGATGAGGTTCAGAGCAAATAAATGCACAGTACTGTATTCAGATTACAACAAGCCTGGTGTGAAGTATCAGCTCTAAGGAGTGGAACTGATGGAAACAAAGCAAAAAATGATCTATCAGTGCTGATCACACCTAACCTGCAACATAAGGCGCAGACAGGGAGGGCAGTGACAGCAGCAAACAGAATGCTGCATGTGTTTTCAGTAAGGTAAACTGCTGAAGGTAAAGAGCAACGCTCCACGTTACAAGGCATTAGTCAGGGTATACCTTGAGTAATACACAGAGTTCTAGAGGCCACATAAGGAAACGTACATAAAACTACTGAAAGGAATCCATTGCAAAGACACCAGAACAATCTATAATCTGAAAAGGAAGTGATATGACCAGACATCCATGAAACCATAGCTCTTCTCACCTGAGAACAGAAGAGACATGGGCATATGATACTGATGTACATGACTATATAGGGAAGATGTGTGTGCATGTGTGAGGTGTAATTCGGACCTCTCGACTGTAACTATTTTGGAGGTGCATACCTATTTTCAGACTTAATTTACCAATTCACATGCTGTGGAGGTTTGCCCCTATTTTCAGGCTTAATTTACCTACTGTTCCCTCAATGTCCTGAACTCTCACCCTCTCTTTCCACATCACACATGATTTTGAAGCTGTTTAGTACACAGAACACCATACTCCAAGACCAACATACTGGTGGCACCAATAATTTAAACAAAGAATATCATATCAACAATAATGTAAATATAGTCAACAAAAAAATGGGTGCCCTCTACAGAATTAAGCCATTCCTCACTCCTCTAGCTAAAACAAGTATCGCCCACTCCCACCTTATCTCCTCACTTCTATATGCTTCTACTATCTATACTCACCTTTCGAAAAGCAATCTCTCGAAACTGGTTAAATCTTATAATAGCATTGCTAGATTTGCCACTGGACGACCATTTAGAACACACCATTGCCAGAATCTATCTCAACTAGGCTGGCTTGAATTTCAAAATCTACTTGAGTTTAACCAAATTACATTAGCCCACAAAATACTTAACCAACCAAGGAAGACCCCAATTCTATCTACCCTTATTACTCCCTAGCTGAATCTTCACTCCCTGCGCTCCTCAAATAAACTACTCATCTCCTCCAGCAAATCCAACAACAGAGCAGGCGATGCTCTCTTCTCTAATGTAGTTGGGAAAAAATGGAACCTTCTTCCTCCTGATCTCACCTCTATTTCCTTCTTCCTCCTGATCTCACCTCTGTTTCCTCTCTAACTAACTTCAAACCAAAACTTAAAATATACCTAAAAAACACTGGCTTTGGCCTAGTTGTAATCCTGACTAACTTCTGCCTTAAGCAATTTATGTTATACCCACTTTTTTTCTTTTATCTTTCACCTTCAGACTTCTATGTCGGTGAAATCCTTAATAAACACAGTCTTTCAATTTTATTAGATAATTAGATTTCTCAAAGTCTACTCTTGCTGATATTTTTTTCCTCACAATATATGAACAAGGGTCTTTTTATAATATTATAACTCCTAGTTCTTCATTTTTTCTCTTTCTTTTTTTTTTTTCTTTTCCTTGCTTTCTACTTATCAAGGTTGGAATAATGTTAAAAATGTCCTTAGATTTCTCTTATTTTTGTCAATGTTATACTTAGATGTTTAAGTTAGTATTAACAAACTGTACAAACTGGAGCTTATCTCCCCGGGCCTCTACTGAAAATGGATATTCATCCAGTTGGACTAGCCCAGTTAACAAATGTAAAATAAATAAATAAATAAATAAATAAATAAGAAGACCCACATGTTGCATCTCTTATTTTCAGTAGCAAAAATGACTTTGTGAGCTAGACCTTTGCAGTAGCATTCATTAAGGTCTATTGATTTCACACTTTGTTTTTGATAGTGTGCTTATATTTTTGTTTCGCACATCCCCTACTAGAAGTGGGATGATTTATATGCTTTTTGGTATGCAAATGTTATGCTAATTATGTATCCTGAGTTTTGGCTGGTTGTACCCACTTTTCAAGAGCCTTTGCATCTATTTTTGATGTTTGCAAGTTGAAAGCTAAGGGGTAATTCCAAACAGGAAAGGTAGACATGCAAGGAAGTGACATGGATTACAAATTATAGGGATTAAATATTCTAAGGACCTCCAGAAGTACTTTTTTTAAAAAAATGTTGTAGGCCCATGGAATGGACTATCAGAAAGGGTGGTGAAGAGGGATTGCACCTAGGCATTGAGCATAACATGGAACAGGTAGAGATGGCATAAAACAGGTAGAGATGACATGCAACAGGTGGAGACAACATGCAACAGCTAGAGATGACATGGAACAGGTGGAGACATAATGAAACAGGTGGAGATGACATGGAACAGGTGGAGACAACAACGAACAGGTGGAGAAGACAAGCAACAGGTGGAGACAACATGCAATGGGTGAAGATGACATGAGACAGGTACAGATGACATGGAACAGGTGGAGATGATGAGGAAGAGGTGAAGAACAGCTTCTTTCTCTTCAGCTCCCAGGAGTAACAGAAACACTACATACTTTGCTTGCTTGTGTTTCCTATTATAGATCTTATGCAGACTGCCATTTTTCTCACCTTAAAACAAACTTGAATTCTACTCACCACCTTCCTTCCTTTCTTCTTGCTATCTTAACACTGCTTCTTTTCAGTGTCTAGTCATTTTGTGACAATACCAGCCGACCTATCATATACCCTCTTCATTTGCAGATGATCCATTACTGAATTGTATTGTATATAGCACTTTTACCTGAATATGCAATTCTTTACATTTATGTACTTTATTGTACTGCTAACATAAGTTGCACCTACTTGTATGCTACTTTATATTCAAATGTTAAAATAATGGTTGTTTAACACATTTAGTATATCAACCTAAATTATTGTCAATGTAAATGTGCCTTTTTGGTCCAGGTCATGTCTGAAAAGGGTCCTTGGATCAATGTACTCACCTTGCAAACAAATGTATAAATAAATAAATGTCCAAGGAGTTGACCATGGCTCCCAGCTTTGCTGATGACATCCTTCATAGAAGAGTTATATGTGATTCTGAACTCAAGGTTCCAACAGCACATTACCTACTATTACTACTACTACTACTACTACTAGTATTACCTACTACTACTACTACTACCTACTACTACTACTGCTGCCACTACCTACTACTACTATTACTTACTACTACTACCTACTACTATACTACTATGACTACCTACTACTACTACTGCTACTACCAACTAATATACTAATATGACTACCGGGTCTACTTCACCCTGTCGAAGGCCGACAATATCGAAGTTGATATTGTCGGCACCAAAATGTCGAAAGTCATTGCGTGTGTAAATGGAAATCTCCGTAAGGGGAGATTTCCATTTACTGCAATGTACTGTGATCTCAGAGTTGGTATATTTAAGTACCGGGGGTGTGGGGGGTGCAGGGGGGGGCTTGCTCCCCTGCATAGAGCAATTTGTGTTGTGTGGGTGTTTTTTTTTTTTTGTGTGTGTGTTCGATGTTCAGGGGTTTTGACATTTTTGTGTCAATTATTACACTGTCAACAGTTTGAGTTTTCGACAGCATAATATAAATGCTGACTACCTACTATTAATAATAATAATACTATCTATTACTACTACTACCTATTACTATTACCTACTACTACTACCTGCTGCTATCCTACTACTACTACTACTACTACTACTACCTACTACTACTGCTACTACTACTATGACTACCTACTACTACTACCTACTACTATTACCTACTACTACTACCTACTACTACTACTACTACCTACTACTACTACTACTATTACCTACTACAACTACTGCCTACTACTATATTAATATGACTACCTACTACCACTACTAATAATACTACCTATTACTACTACTACCTACTACTACTACTATTACCTACTACTACTACTACCTACTGCTATTCTCCTATAACTAACTACTACTACTACCTACTACTACTGCTACTACTAGTATGACTACCTACTACTACCTACTACTACTACTACTACTACTACCTGCTACTACTACTACTACCTGCTACTACTACTACTATTACCTACTACTACTAGTACTACTACCCACTACTACTTACTACTACTACTATTACCTACTACTACTACTATTACCTACTACTACATACTACTACTACTATTACCTACTACTACTACCTACTACTATACTACTACGACTACCCACTACTACTACTATACTACTAAGACTACCTACTACTACTACAGATTTACATAGAAGAAATATTTGGAGTCTGTAAGGGAAGCACTAGTTTGCTCAATGATTTCCAACACTACATTAATATCCCATTGCCTACCTAAGGTTTTCCTTCTGCTCTAGCCCTGACTCCAACTCATTCCTTGATATAAAAATGTGGAAGAAAATGGATGTTCCCATCTTTTAATTACATTATACCACAAGCTTAGTATGCCCAGCAGTTATCTACACACCAGGAGGTCACATCAGATGTAGCCCAAGAAAAACGTTATCAAATTCCAGATGATGCAGATTTCCCATCTAAGCCAGGGAAACTACAACTTCAGCATCGATGTCCAGCAACTGAAAAATGAACTCAGTGACTGAGGATATAGTGGCCAGAGCTAATGAATACGGTCATAAACTGTCATCAAATAAAGAAATGCTACAAGTTCCATTTATCCTAGGGCAATTACTGGTTCCTGTGAAATGGCTCTTGGGCAGATTAATAGCACATACAACAAGGCCATAGGCCTCATTTACAGTGCTGACTCCCAAGGAATCTTAAGCAGTCGCACAAAAAATTCTAAGCCATCAAGGTGAGGAGAGAGTGGAGCCATTCTGTGAAATGACTGAGTTTTCACAAACAACAGAGCTATTAACATGAGAAGCCTACTTGAATATGCCGAGAAGCTCTTTAGCCAAACCACTGATGCTGGCTTTAAACTTGACACATTCTTGAAAGGACTGTAGCATTTGCCAGTACATGAGCAACACTAACCATCACACCTACATGAATTATAAAGTCAAAAGGCAGCAACTACAACACCACAACAGTGGTTTCCATTACCTTGTGTTCCAGTTGACACCACTTCTTTATAGGGAAGATCACACTATGATTGATATCTGGATATCAAGACAAAATAATTGGCTTTAACAATTGGTTAAGGAGTTAGTCTCATTCTAAGGAGATACAGTATGAGTTGGCTTCAGATGAGATGTTAGGTAAGACTTCCTGTTTTGCCATTGATGCCTTACTCCTCTCAAGCCAGGGTTTATGCACATTGCCCAAAGCATTTTTTGCCATTATCGTGCCTTTTTGAGGCAGAGAGCCCCCTACTGCTCTTTCTTACAAAGCAAACTCAAACTTAAATTTGGGAATCATCACAATTTTACTACTCAATGGCAGGAGTCAGAATAGACAGGTACCTGAACTTGAGGCCCACCAGCAACTTAAACACATCCATATTTGTGTCATTACTGAGACACGTTTCAATGCAGTGACAGCAATCCCTCTAAGCCATGGTTTAGCACATATCACAGCTTCAGAACCTTGGGTAATTGTGAGGGAATATCTGATATTGTCAGAAACACCATCATCTCACTTCGAGTTACCCATTACCCTAACTTGGAGATCCTGGAGATCAAAATCCACCTTAATAAATCTGGCTATTGCTTCATTGCTAGCCACATATTTTTGTCAATGCCCCCCCCAGTCATGGAAATCAACTTATCACAATTCCTGGGGGTTAACTATAAAACCAAACCAAATGCCAATGGGAAGGAACTTAAGAGCAGTGTTAGAAACTCAAAACAACACTGAGAAGTGAATCCACTGGTTGGTATAGATGAACACTAAAACACAGCTTCACGATTGTTTTATTGTTCAGTAGTAGAAACCATAAAACAGAGCAGAGCAGAGATTTAAAATCACTATAGATTCCAAAGGAAACTATTAATCTTTCTTCAGTTATAACAGGAAAGTAATAATGCCCAACAATGCACTGAGCTCATCCACAATAATATCACCCTTTTGGATCTAAATAATATAAGCCAGTATATTAGAAGACTTTATGCCAACCTATCTACATTGTTGCCCCCATTATTTCTGAAGATTTGGTTCCCCAAAACTCACCTTGAAACAAGACTTAGAATCCCATCAATGGCTAAAAATAATACTTCTATGAGACCACTCAACATACCAGGCTGCATTCTTATCAGTACCAAGTATGTATTATCTGAGCCTCTACTTAAGCTATTCAGCCTCAGCCTATCCAGAAGCTTTATGCTTGATGCCTGGGGGTAGCCACTGTGACTGCCCATGTATGGCCCAGGTAATTACAGGTGCATCAACTCCGCCAGTGTTGTATGTAAATCCATGAAATTTATCATAGCAGAACTCATTTATGCAGACAGAGGCAACTTAACAGATCTAGATCCTAATCAGTTTAGTTTTGGTAAGGGTAGGTACTGTCTCCTCAACTTAGTAAACTTCACTCAAAAGGTTAGAGAAGATGTGGACAATAGTCACTTCATGCATGTTGCTTATGTCAACATGAAGGCTTTTGATACTATCTCCCATGCTGGTATTATTAAAATATTAGACAAACTTAATTTAAATCCCAGCACTGTCCACCAGATTGCAAATTAGCTTTCCAACAGACACAGGTTACCTCTTAGCAGTGTGTAGGATACCAAGTATAGTGACAGGGCTTAATGTCATTCATGTAGGACATGTTGCTTAGGCCTTGTATCCTTTTAGTAAGGTATCTCTGTGGGTGTTCCAGTTGTTGCATGCGTCTGGACAGATGCATATCAAAGGAGGAACTATATTCAATGACTGACCTAATAAGGGCTGAGTAAATGGGGAAAATGACATCCATAGATCAGACACAAGTTTACTAGCTGAGAAAAATAGGATTTTCTGACAACAATGGACACATGCTGGTCCAAAATTAGAATCAAAATCAGAATCACATTTATTGGCCAAGTATGCACACATACAAGGAATTTGACTCCAGTTTCAGTGATTCTCCAAGTATGAATTATATAAATGACATACATACAACTATTAAGAACAAGACAAGCAGCATACATTCAACTATTAAGAACAAGACAAAAAAGTAGTATATATATATATATATATATATATATATATATATATATATATATATATATATATATATACATGGATCATTTTATATGGGGGGCTTTGCCCCCCACACCCCCCAATGTGGGGGGCTATGCCCCCCACACACCCCCTAACTATATATATCAACTCCAGGGTCGCACAACACTGGGGAGGGGGGCAAATCTGCCTGTCGACCAAATGAATTGTCGACCAAATGAAAGTCGATCAAATGGCTTGTCGACCATCTCAGGTAGACCCATATATATACACATACATACAAAGTGCAAAGTGCAACTCAGTGCAAGAAAAACTGAAACAAACTCCAAAAGAAACAACTATTAACAATATGTAAACAATACTGCAGAATGCTTGGAGGCTTGGGAAAAAGAATACCCAAACCTAATAAGTTGAGTTAACTGTTTATAAACTTGATGGCCTGCGGATAAAAAATGTTCTTATATCTGCTTCTTTTGGTGCGTGTTAATCTATAACACCTGACTGATGGTAATAGTTCAAAAAGATGGTGGCCTGGATGTGAAGGGTCGATGATGATCTTCCTTGCCCTTTTCATGACTCTGGAATAGTACAGGTCCTGTAAGGAGGTCAAACTAGCACCAATGATATTTTCAGCAGACCTGACTATTCAGTGTAACCTATTTTTGTCATGATTAGACAGAGATCCAAACCACACTGTTAAAGATGAGCTGAGAATGGACTCAATGACTGCTGTATAGAACTGAGTCAATAGTTCCTTTGAGAGGATGAACTTCCTCAGCTGTTGCAGAAAGTACATTTGCTGTTGTGCCTTTGTTATGATGGACCCTACATTGGTCTCCCACTTCAAGTCCCAGGAGATTATAGATCCCAAAAACTTGAAGGATTCCACACCTGACACAGCAGTATTAAATATAAAGAGGGGGGATAATATTGTAGTACCACTCCTAAAGTCCACTGTCATCTCCACAGTTTTAAGAGTGTTCAGTTCCAGATTATTCTGACTACACCAAAGGGCCAGCTGCTCAACCTCCCGTCTGTATGCAGACTCATCACCATTCCTGATCAGCATGATGATAGTTGCATCATCTGCATATTTAATAAGTTTGACAGAGGGGTCCTTAGAGGTGCAGTCATTAGTGTAGAGAGAGAATAACAGTGCGGAGAGCACACATCCCTGGGGGGCAATTAGGTAACGGTCCACATAAGTTCCTAAATCCCGAACAATTGGGTCATCTCTCATGGTCAAGTTATATGGTAGTTCTGTGGGATACATGAATTCTGAAAGAATGCAATAGTTCATTTTTTGACATTTAATTTCATTCCATGATTTTTGCAGTTATTTATTTGGGGGTGTGTCTTCCTGCAGGATGGTAAAGTCATTTAGGGACTCAATGACTGGTTCTAGCTGACTGCAAACTTAGTCAGGCAGGTCCCTTTTGTCATTGGTTTTTACTTCAGAAAATTAGATGCCAAACAAGACAGAACCCTGGGGGACTCCATTGGTGACTGGTCTCTATGTGGACGTAACTTCCCCTGTTTTGATTATCTGCATCCTATCTGTGAGCCACTTGACAATCCAGTGGGTGATATAGGGGTTTATTACCAGTTTATTTAGATTTTCTACTATGCCTGACTGGGTGATTGTGTCAAAAGCTTTGGCCAGGTTGAGGTTTGCGGTGTGTTCAATTTTACCTTCATCCATCACTTTACTGACCTTTTTCCAAAAAAATCCACCAGGTTGAGTAAGTGTGACCTGCCCCAATTAATCCAAACTGGGACAGGTTTAGTCTTTGGAGGTTCCTTATGTACTGACTGACTAATTCCATTCTTTCTATGGCTTTGCATATGAGACTGGTCAGACTTATAGGTCTACAACTGCCTGAGTCTGTGGAAGGTCCTACAAAGTCTTGAGAGCCTCTTTCTCCACAGGTTGGCCCAACTTATTCAAAAATGGCATATTCCCTCTTGTTCAATTTGACTAATTTCAAAACTCCTTTTATTGGGTTCTTATTTAACAATTTCACTTTTTTCAAACTCCCATACAATGATATTGCTTGTTTTTAAATGTCATTTTTGTGGTTCTTTGGTTACTGTGCATTTAAGCATGACTTCTTCTTTTGGCTTTTCCCAGTTAGGGGTTGCCACAGTGGATCATCTGTCTGTGCATGATTGGCAGTGGAGTTTTATGGTGTCGAGTTGCCAGCCCGGCACCCAACCTTACACAGAAGGCACACATGCACACACTCACACCTAGGGCCAATTTAGAGTGTCCAATCCACCTACTGCATGTCTTTGGGATGTGGGAGGAAATCGGAGCACCCGGAGGAAACCCACGCGACCACAGGGAGGACATGCAGACTCCGCACAGAAGGCACCCCAGCCGAGAATTGAACCGGAGAACCTCTTGCTGTGAGGTGGCAACGCTAACCGCTGCACCACTTTGGCCGCCCCACATTTAAGCATGACACTGAGCACTATTTACTACAGTGTGAAGAAAGCATTGATGAAATCAGTTGAAAATGTTTCATTGCTTTCTCAAAATATATACATGCCTGGCTCTGTGCGGTTTGTTTTATTTTACTGCCTTTTCACAAAGTCCACTGTTAGGCTAGCAAAGTGCTTTTTATGATTATACAGATGTTATAATATGTATATTTCACATCATGTTCTGCTTCTAGTTTATGTTTAGCTAAAGCATTGGTTATATTAATGTATTTTTAAATTTCTTTCATGTATTCTTAAACTCTCAAATGTAGACACTGGTCTGTTTTCCCAACTAACACAGGCAAGTTACCAAGTACAGAATTCTTGTTGACGTACAGTTTATACAGTCATTACAACAATATTTCATACCACTGGCTAAATGTTGAAACATTATAGCAAGTCATAAACTGAGCAAAACCACAATGTACAGATGAAAGCATTGTTCATAAAGGTGTCCCATTTCTTCTTCATGGTGCTTTAAACTTCTTTATCTAAAGTAGTACTACAGAGGTCATCCAGCTCTGTTGCCATCTGCTTTACAACCTCTGCTCTATTGTCTATGAAATCACTTGTCCTGGCATGTACAGTTGGATGAGGTCCATGCCCTATTTTCTTTTTTTTACTCAGATAATTTTTTTTATTTTAAATATATAACAAACAAAAACAGAAATACTTGTTTACAGTTAACAAACATATTAATTAATAAATTAAGTATATACAGTATTTACATTCAGCCTGACATGAGTAGATCTGAGTAACAAGTTTATACAAAAATGATTAAACATGACTTATGATACAGTTGTTTTCATGAGGAGACTGATTCCACTTGTAAAGTGTCAATCAATGTCAAAACTTTCTTCCAGGGATTATTGACTAATGGCTTAGGAAACATTCTTAGTTCTTTGGTTTTTACCTCCATTAATGCCGTCTTCTTCAGTAAACAAAAAAATCTTCTCTATTAGGCACTGTGGTAGAGTTCTGTTTCCTGGTTATGCATTTCCTGCCTATAGCTAGTATTGTCCACAATAAGTACAGGCTAGGTTTATTTATAAAAGAACCTTCATTTATATTCAATAATATTAAAGCTTTGGTCATGACAAATGTGTCTTTGTAAATTGCTTGTAAGAAATTATTAATTTCATTCTAAAAAAACTTAAATTTTCATGCAGTCATAGAAAATGTGAGACCAATCGGCTTTATTGGTCTGTTGACATCTCCAACATAACCCATTACTAGAAGAATTGATTTTTGAAATTTTATCTGGAGTTAAGAAGGATCTATGTAGGTATTTCCAGTTAAATATTCTCTAGTATTGAGAATAAGAAGTTAATTTAACTGAAAGTAGTATGTTTGATTTATTTTCTGAGGTTAAAGGTATCGAATATCCTTTAGTAATATACTGCCAATATGCTGATTTAGGTGTTGGTTTATAATTTTTTATTAAATTATATAAATATGATATTTCATTTTTCATATTTTCATTATTATATATAATTCCAAACAATCTACTTATAAATTTGGGTGGATTTGGGAAAGAAGAGTTACTTATTATCCTACATAGATCCTTGGAGTATGTCAGGACATTCTGAAGTATTAACCATTCATGAGAATTTAAACTATAAGTTGGCAACATATATTGCATATCTAAGACTTGTTTTTTATACAATGTTGCCAGCATATTAAATTTTTTTGTTCCCAAGAGGTAAATATATCCCTATGAATCCTATCTGGAAAGTTTTTAGTAATACTGAAAGAGGCTAATATTGTGAACCAAAGCTTTAAATCCATATTCATATTAATACATTTCCTAAACTTTCAAAAAGATGGTTATTAAATTTAACTTAGTGAGTTTAGTTATATTATATTGTAAATTTAAACTCAATGAATACCATATGTCATCCTTATCCATAGTTAAATTATTTTTTAACAATTTGTTTTAATTTATTTTTATAATTGAGTGTAACAACTTCCAGTTACATGTATAATTAGGGTTTATTCAATCTATCACAGTTTTAAGTAAAGTAGCCCTTATATAGGATTCAATATCTGGGAAATGTATTCCTCCCTGATCCCATTGTCTGATATGGTGAGTATATGCAATTTTGTTTCTTTTAGGATACCACAAGAATCTTAACAATATTGATGTTATTTCCTTAAGATAGCTTTTCTCAGGTATTAACAATGTAGCTTGTACTACATACAAAATTTTAGGAAGTAGTACCATTTTTATCAGTTGTAATCTATCTTCAAAATTTATAAATATTTTTTATTATTATTATTATTATTATAAATAGGTTATTCCACTTGTTCACCAAAGTATTTATTGTAATAAAACACAAAACGATGAGACCAGGGAGTAAATGATCCTTACTAAAAAAACAGCAGCAAGGTCTATAAATGAAAAAAAATAATAGTAAAGGAGCAAACCAAGGCTGAAGACTCTCAAAAACATATAAAGTTTGTGCATGCAAACATCCAACACAGGAACAGTCCAACCAACGATAAAAATATATCCAATTTTATTCGTGAACAGGTAAGCGCTTTCACCCCTTCGGGCTTCCTCAGACCAATAAAACTTAAAGAAAAATTATGCTTTATATAGTGCATTGATTGGTTGACAAGTTAATCAGACACAAAGCAGGTCCATTTACATCATTACCTTAAAACCATGTTCCCAGCAATAAAATCAGTTAAGCACTAAAGTAACACTGATCTATCCTGACTGCAGTCATATTTGCAAATGATGCAAAATTGATCAACATTTTTTTAAAAACAGGCAAATAGACCATAAAACACAATAAAAATAATTAGCATAAATAGGCTTAGCGTAACTTCCAACTAAAATGGAACCCTATCCATAGACAAGACTGCATATATAAAAAATGTAATGTATGTAAAATACAGAAAAAATACCTAAAAATGAATACATATAAACATAGAGGACCTATGTAGACAGGAACCTAGGTACAAGATGTATGTACAAAGGGTCACAAAGTAGAAAAAACTAAAACACTACTAGGAAAGCTACTTAGCTATGAGTTAAGTTTTCAACATGGGTTTCAGGGGCACCTTATCATTCAGGCCAGGTGTCTTATTGGCCCTAAGTCTGATGATCCACCTAAGCTCACATCTTTCTGTAAAATTTCTAAGATCCCTCCTCAGATACTCGGACTTACGGTCTGAATGACCATAAACTTAAAACTATGTTGGTGACCATATTCTTGCACATTTGAAAAGTGCATTGGTGTCTGAGACAATACGAATCTGGTACATGTGCTCTCTTATCCTGTCTCTAAACGTCCTGTTGGTCTTCCCAACATAGTAAGCAGCACACAGGAGGGGATTTTACAGAAAGATGTGAGCTTAGGTGGATCATCAGACATATTTTTTTTGTATTTTACATACATTACATTTTTTATATATGCAGTCTTGTCTATGGATAGGGTTCTGTTTTAGTTGGAAGTTACGTGGAGCCTATTTATGCTAATTATTTTTATTGTGTTTTATGTCTATTTGCCTGTTTTTAAAAAGTTGTTAATCAATTTTGCGCCATTTGCAAATATGACCGCAGTCAGGGTAGATCAGTGTTTCTTTAGTGCTTAACTGATTTTATTGCTGGGAACATGGTTTTAAGGTAATGATGTAAATGGACCTGCCTTGTGTCTGAGTAACTTGTCAACCAATCAATGCACTATATAAAGCATCATTTTTCTTTAAGTTTTATTGGTCTGAGGAAGCCCGAAGGGGTGAAAGCGCTTACCTGTTCACGAATAAAATTGGATATATTTTTATCATTGGTTGGACTGTTCCTCTGTTGGATGTTTGTATGCATGAACTTTATATGTTTTGGGGAGTCTTCAGCCTTGCTTTGCTCCTATACTATTATTTTTTCATTTAGAGCATTTATTGCATCAGTAACCCTTCTATAATTAATATTCCATATCTCCTGTATATTTCCACTCAGCTCTTTCCCCAGGTATTTTAAAGTTGTGACTTGCTCGCCTATGATGTGATTCTTGTCAATTTGTAGTTCTTTTTTTTTTTTTTTATTCAATAGCATATATTTTGATTTCTGGTTAATAAAATGAAATTCTGAGCTCTTGTGAAAGTTCTCTATCAATAAATCTAGCTCATCTAACACTTCTTTTGAGTTAGATAATGTCAGAAGCACATCATCAGCAAAGAGCATGATCTTGGAATTATATTGGTCATATATATCTATGTCTTTTATCTTTGGATTGTTCCGTACTAATATAGCTAGTATCTCTATGGCCAATGCAAATAAAACAAATGACATAGGACAACCTTGTTTAGTGCCTCTAATAATTTGGATTGCCTCTGAAGTAAAGGATCCTATTTTAACATAAGCTAAATTATTTATATGAATGTAATAAAGGAGAGAGAGGGAAACCAAATACATCTAGAGTTTTAATTAAATAATCCCAATTTAAATAATCAAATTCTTTTTCTATATCCAGTCCAATAATCAAGGCTTCTGAATTTTCTTTATTTAAATAATTAGGTCTGTATTACAACGTCTCACTAAAACAAGTTCGAACATTGTAATATTGAACCCTAAAGCCCGAAAGTGGAAAATAGTGAAGCCATGGCACATCAAATTTTTTTCCCAGGGGAAAAAATCAATCGGCCGGTTTTGGGGCTTTGCTATTTCCTTCACTGTGGTGCGATCATGGAGTTGGTATATTTAAGTAGGGGTGGGGGCACAGCCCTCCATGTTGGGGGGTGGGGGGGTGAATCCCCCCAATCTAGTTTAGGTTTAAGGTACGTTTTATTTTTTGTCACGGAACAGCAAATTTCTTTCCCTGGGGAAAAAAAATCTCTGTTCTGTGCTTTTGGTTTTGTTGGGTTTCGATATTACAATGATTGAACTTTTGTAAGTTTGACGTTGTGATATAGACCCAAATAATCAATTGTAAGTATCCTTTTTATATTATTTATTTAGATTGCATATTGATTTTAACAAACAGCTTATGTAGGTGTTTTGGAGAAGTAGCATAAGAGTTTATTTTTAATCTCTCCATGGCTAAATTAGTTTTATGGTTTAATATTTCATTATAACTTTTATTTAAATCTTCTATTATCTTTTTGTTCCCAATCAAATTGAAGTCCTTTTTGGATTTGTATAATAAGAGTTGGTTTTGTAGTTATTGTAATTATGATTCCCATTCTTTAAGTTTATTTTTATACCAACTAATCGTTTTGCCACATATATAAGCTTTTAGTGAATCCCAGACTATTATTATGTTCACTTCTGGCTTGTAGTTTATATCTAAGAAGAAATGAAGCTTGAACTTTTTTATTTTTGTGATATATGAGGGAATTCTAGAGATAAGTGTTAATGGTTTAAAATCCATTTGCATTTTTAGGACAAGGGAATTGTGATCCGATAAAAGACCCAGTATTATTGAGAATGATGTGATTTTTGTATAAAGATCCTGAAAATGTATAATTTGTCGATTCTGGTTTGGGTGCCAAATCTATAATCTTGATGAGAAAATAGTAATGAATTGTTATCTATAGTGTTGTAAGTATATTTAAATTTTAAAGCCTCAGTCCATCTTTTTAATAGTTTTGCAGTAGATGTTAAACGTGGAGATTTTTTGTCAGTGGTTTCAAATGCTTCAGTAATACAATTAAAATCCCCACCTATTATTACATTTCCTTTAGATGTATTTATAATAAGTTCTAGGTGTTTTTTAACTGTTCCCACCCCAATACCAGGAAACCAGTATAGGTTTACTAGTGCTCACATCCTGTTATTAAACTTCAAGATGTCAATAGCTATAAGACCATCATTATCTTTATATTTGTGCATAATTTCAGGACTTAAGGACTTCTTTTTCCATAAGATTGTTACCTCTCTCTTCTTTGATTTAAATGTGGAGCAGGCCGGGGTCATATATTCACCTGGGTTCCATATAAATTTATCATTTTTTTAATTTTTTGTGTTTCCTGTAAGAGTATTATTTGAGCTCTGTTTAATTTTAGATATTTTAGTAGATTAGATATTTTATTTGGGTTATTTAAGCCTTTAGTGCTTAAAGATAATAAAGTAAGATCCATATCACGTTATTTTTGAAGAAGAGTTTGATCTATTGTTATATTTACATGGAATTGTCCCCTCCTCTAGTATTGATTTATTATTAATTTGTAGACAATCATCTATCTCAGTCAACAATGTTTTCTCTAAAGTAATCAACGAGAACAGGCTTAAGTCAGGCTTACTAAAACTAACTAAAGTCTTAAAATGTAAAATGCATACTGAAATTAAACTAGTGTGGTTTTTAAATCCTACCCAACATGGAATGAAATACATTCCTAGTCCAACAGATAGATGTCTGGTGGACTATCACTCTAACTTTCTTTCCCATTTTATCTGAGCTCCATATATAGTTTGTAAGTGTTAAAGGAGACTATTTTAAAATACAATGATTATGATGTTATAACATTTAGCTGTTGGGGCTTAATATTTCTTCATAACTTAATGTATGTATCCTTACCATCTATACATACATAACATATATATCTGAGTTATGTTAACCATTAAGCTCTTTCAGCTTCTGAGTATCCCCATTTCTTTTCATATTAAGTATAAATAGTAGCTGATCAGCAATAGCAAGATGTGAATCTATACTCATATTTACATAACAGCAGCTGTACTGAATTTTCATACTATAGACCCATAGCTATTCTGTCACTCTTGGCTAAAATTATAGAAAAATGCATCCACAATCAACTAGTGAACTATCTTATCCATAATAATCTTCTAGCCAACACCCAACATGACTTTAGACCATTCCATAGTACAATCTCAGCCCTCCTCTTCTTTTCTAATGTCATTAACCAGCACTGAAACAATAATACACTTTCTTCTGCTATATTTCTTGATCTTTCAAAAGACTTTGATATGGTAAACCACCAAATACTCATAAAAATTTTGAAATCTATTTCTCTAGAGGACCAGGCCATCCAATGCTTTCAATCATATCTCAGTGGTAGACAACAGGCTGTCCTATGACAGAGCAAACTATCCACCCTTTTACCCATCATCCTCAGAGTACCCCAAGGCTCCATACTAGGTCCACTATTATTTTTCATTTTCATCAATGATTTGTATAAGGTCATCTCAAATGCGACATGCATTCAGTATGCGGATGACTTCACTTTAGTATGCTCTGACACTTCACCTACAGAGTTGCAGATTTTATCCGAAAATACTTTTAACACAGCTGAAAATTGGCTCCTTAACCAACATCTCATGTTAAATCTTAATAAAACCAAACTGCTGCTTTTCTCCCCCACTCACAGGTCTGCCCCTTAACCTTTACATTAAAATCCAACAATGGCACGATTATTTCCCCAGATTCCTCAACTAAACTGTTAGGAGTTATAATAGAAAATAACCTTAAGTTTGATCTGCATATCAATAAAAGTATTAAAACAGTTAATAAAAAACTTGGCTCACTATATAGGATCAAGCCCTTCCTAACTCCATTCGCCAGAACTGTAATTGCTCATACACATCTACTCTCCACCCTCCTCTATGCTTCCCCTCTATTTACAAGCCTCAGCAAAACTGATCTTAATAAACTTTCTAGCAGCTACAATCATATTGCTAGATTTGTTACCGATGCAGCCTAAAAAACTCATCACTGTCATAACCTAAATCTACTAGGATGGCTTGAACTGCCTAACCTACTTCAGGTTAACCAACTAATAGTTGCACACAAGATCCTGTATCAACCAGATAATACACCCGTACTTACAAACCTCATCACCCCCTACAGTAACCTTATCGCACTTCGTTCATCTGAAAGACTACTAGTTCAAACTCTCAAATCCAACAACACAGCTGGTAAATCTCTATTTGCTCACTCTTTTGGCAAAAACTTGGAATTCTCTTCCTGCTAATTTTACATCTGAACTCTCTCTCTACCTCAATTCAAGAAAAGTCTGATTCAGTACTTCAAAAAACGATGGCTATGTCCTTGTCCTAATCCAGACTAACTCTAACCATCACTCGTGTGCACATGGAGGACTTCTGTCTACACTTTATTGTTTCTTAACTTATAAATCCTATGATCTCCTTGTATCTACTACCAGGTTAGCCTACTAGGCATTCAGTACCCTATCATTCTTAAAAACACTGTCTAGAATTTTCCATCTGAGTAAAAATGTAATAATTTGCTTGTGTATCTGTTTTTGTGTTTGTTTACATCTGTTTAAAAATCCTTTTATTTGTGTTTTATTTTGTATTTTAAACTGTAAAAATGTAACATTTTGTTGAATGTCTTTTGGAGCTTTTCTCCCCAGGCCTCCGCTGAAAATGGACATGTATCCAGTCGGACTATCCCTGTAAACAAATGTAAAATAAATAAAATAACATTTGGTTTAATTTCTCACACCAATCTTTCACCACATCCTTTTATAACACAGAAAATTATCTAAACCTGTATTTGCAAAGGCTTGCAACAAGTGACATATATTATTAGTGTTATTCACATCATATAACAGACAATCATAAAATTTCAATAATATTGCTCAGTAAAATTAGAAGATGTTTAAAGCATCGTAGAACATGTCTATAAGGCTTTAATCTTAATATGCTTAAATTAGTCAATTATAGCGAGATTATAGAAGAAACTTCAAATCAGATATTTATACAGATATGAGAAAAATAGTGTGAAGCACAACAGTTCAATATTATAGATCTATACCAAGTATGATTTGCAGTGGGCTTCTTGTTTAATTAACTATGTTGTTATGTTTAAATAAATTATAATTCAAGTTTCTGTTTTAGCATTTATCCTCTTATTTGTGGAACATAAATTATTCAAAAGGATATCTAAATATATTTTCCAAACACATACTATGGTCCTACTTCCTTAATTCCATGAGTAATTTGACAACCAATCACAGTTTACTCTACTTATTGCTATATCAACACTAAACAAAGACAGCAGTAACCGATAGAGAGCTGTTAACTGGCTATTCAGCTCGCACGTCTTACAAACTGTGAAAATCTTCACCTTTAAGCACTCATGAGCTACAATTTCCCTGCTCAACTGCTTTCCAGCTCAAAATCACTCTATTAAACTTCCCCCCTCCCTCCCCTCCCTCTCTTCAGTGTTCTTAATGCAAATATCACCCAAGAATTATTGCACCAAGTTCCGTGTATACCGAACAACAAGCAAGCATTCCTTCATTCAATTGAATTCCCAGACAGTCTGACAAATCAAAATAGGCAAGTAAGCACCACATTATAAGTCAAAGCCATCCAAAAGGCATCATTCACCATCACTATGCAACCACATCCCATGCCGTTACTGTAACCCCACTACAAATCCATTATTCAGTTACAATGTGGTCACCCATTATTGTCATCACTACTTGCACTGCACAAAATTAATGCCTGCAATTCCTCATTCACCTTAAACCAGTTTATCACTCTTTTCAGTCATTAATCAGTTCCAGGTCCCAGTTTCCTCTAGTAACTTCAGTATTAAAAACGGAGAGGCAATCTTCTCACATGAGGTTAATCAGCCCTTTACGGCAACCTGAACAAATGGAAAATATTACGTTCCTAAACAAGGCATCATTGTGTGGTGACAATTTCTCTTACAGAAGCCCAGTCCGGCTTTAATCCAAACAATGTGGTAAAATAAAACAGTGACATAGCAAAGGCTGCAGTCTCCAAGTTAAAAAACTTTACTAGTGCACATAACACAAGCGCTTTCACTGAATAGCATTAGCTATGATGTACATGTGCTTTTTAACTGCTTGTTGGATTTGAAATTGATTGCCGAAAGTCTTTATTCATATTTTATGATAAGCAAGCTTATGATACCTATGATACAAAGCCTGCCTAAACTCCATAAAGATAGTTCAAATCCTTCTCTTAGACCTATAGTTTCGGACAGGAATTGGAGCACCGAGACTATCTCTGTGTATGTTGAAAAAAGCTTAAGGCCAATTTTGAATGGGTTAATGCATGTTCTAAGAGATACCAAGCCTTTTTTACAAGATTTATATGGCTGTATAGAAGAAACTAGTGCGAATGTAATTTTTGTTACAATGGGCATAGTGTCCCTGTTCACTGTTATACCTAATTCTGTGGGTACACAGAGTGTACAGAGGTTTTTAGAAGCACACTCGGATTATGATAGGTCCAAAATTTGTTTATTGATTAAGCTTTTAGGGATAGTTTTGGAGCACAATGTATTTGTTTTTGACAAACAGTATTATAAACAGTGCAATGGCGTAGCTATGGGCACAGCTTGTGCCAATAGCTACGCCAATGCAGTGATGGTGGACTGGGAATTGGGAAATGTGTTGCATGGACCTTATTCTGGACAAATCTTGTTTTACAGGAGGTTCGTCGATGATCTTTTTATTTTATGGGGAGGTTCTTATCGAATGTTAGATGAATTTTTGAAGTTAGTGAATGACTCTACAAGTTTTGTGAAGCTTACCCACACATGTTCTGATTTGGAGATAGATTTCTTAGACACCACAGTGATTAAGCATAATATAGGGCAGGTATATACCAAGTTACATAGGAAGGACTGCTATGTTAATCACTTATTACATAGAGAGAGTTCACATCCCCCTCATATTTTTAAAAATGTTGTTCGCAATCAGATTTATAGAGCCTCAAGATTAAATGCTAGGGAGGAAGACTTTACAAATCAGGTGAACCATGCAGTAAATAATCAAGGAGAGAGAGGTTACGATGATCAGATGATTACCTTGACTGTGCAGGATGTGGCGAGCAGAAGGGACACTACTGCAAAACCTTTTTACTCTACAGTAGAAGTTTAACTAATACCAGTAAAAGAATGGATAAAGTAGTGACCAAGCTCAAGGTCCCTTTACGTTATACTTGGGATGTACAAAACTACACCGATATTATTAGGAAGCGTTGGAGTATATTGACCACTGACCTTGAATTAATGCATTTTATAGATGCTACACCAACGTTTATGTATAGGAATAGTAAGTCTATAAGAAGGAGGTTATGTTATCTATGTAATGAAACTAATGATAGTGATTTGAGTGGTACATGGTCTTGTGTCATTATTTAGACACTAGCTGTGTTTTCCTACATTCTGATCAATGTAAAACTTATACTTTTAATGTCTCGGCAAATTGTGAAACAGAGCACCTTGCTCATTGTACATTATGTGAAAAGTTTTATATTGGTAAAACTAATAGATTTTTTAAGGAACGCATAAGGGAGCATGTTTATCACATTAGTAAGGGAAGTAAAACTAATGCCCTTGCGAAGCATGTTTTAAATACAGATGTAACACATACTTTTAAATTTTTAGCCATAGGTAGGGTATATGAGAATGCTAGGCAGGGGGATATACGTCAGAGAACAGAGGAACTTGAATCTACGTGGATAGTTAGAATGAGGGGTGATGCAGGGAATGGGTTAAATAAATGCATCC
This sequence comes from Protopterus annectens, assembly GCF_019279795.1. Taxonomy (NCBI): domain Eukaryota; kingdom Metazoa; phylum Chordata; order Ceratodontiformes; family Protopteridae; genus Protopterus; species Protopterus annectens. The sequence goes on along the minus strand of NC_056736.1, from coordinate 374,160,268 downwards.
CCCTCAGACCTAAATTAAAGTCCAGACCCATTAGGAGATGAAATATTATATTATATGAATAAATTATATATATGTATTAAAAGTTTTGATAATATGTTCATGATATTAATATGTCTATGCTTGTTATACATGTTTTTTAGTTTGTGTATTTTACCTTTAAATTATTCTGAAATTAATGCTAATTGATTTTAACATGTGATAGGGAGGTGTATTTAAGGTGTGTATTTTGTAGTATCTCTATTACACCTGATGAAGCAAACCAGTGAATGCGCTTGTGTTATGTGCACTAGTAAAGTTTTTTAACTTGGAGACTGCAGCCTTTGTCATATCACTGTTTTATTTTACCAAGTTTTTCGACATTTTGGACACGCTGTTTGAGTTTTTGGTGGTCCTGTTTTTGTACCTACTCTTAATCCAAACAATGTTATGTTTACTAATTGCATTCAAACCTATCAAACACATTTTCCCAAGGATATATGTGCCATGCTTGCATTATATGCTTAATACTAAGTGCACAACCCAATCACAGTGTTTAGAGGAATTATAATAATACAAAGCTAATTATTTATCAGCATAGCACATCATACTTCTATAACATTTAAAGGAATATTTCCTTTAACATCATTTGTTCACTCAATTAAAAAAAAAATAAAGCAACAATTTAAACAGTAAATTACTAGCATATAAAACCAACATTGATAATCTTTGATATTGCTGTATTAGTTAACAAAAATGTGTCATTTACTTAATGCTTGATCAGAGACATGAGAGAAATATGGTGAAACTTGACTATTAGGAGTTTAACTCATTTTAGTCTATTAGGAATAAAGAATTAATTAGTTACGTTATATACATACAAAAGGTAAGAAAGAAAGGGAAAGAAAGGGAAGGAAATATAGGACAGTAAAGACTTTTTATAACTGTTTCTATAATATAAATCAAATATAGCAAATAATGCATAAAGAAGAATGCAGACACATACCTCTCTATGTATATATGTTACATATATACACAAGAGTATAGTTTACATTACAGTTTTAAGTCTGGTTGATGTATTATTAATAATTAAGTTGCAGAAGAAACATTGAGAGACTTTGCAGAATCTGCTATTTTAGATTCTTTTTTTTTGTTTTTTTCTTTTTTACATCAGTCCAGGAGTTCTTATCAGTGGTTTTCTTCAGGGATGGAGATGCCCAGTCCATATCTTCTGGAATAGATATGAAATTATTGTTTTTGATAAATAGCAAATCTTCTTCCAGGTTGTTGAAGGTTCTCATCTCATTTAGGTGCAGGATTTTTATTTTTGCAGGAAAAGTCATTTGAGTTTTAATATTGTTTTGTTTTAGTATTTTAATTAGTGGCCATGCCTTTTTCCTTTGTTCCAGCACTTTAGCAGAATAATCATTATCAACCCTTATTAGGTTTTGGTTATATTTGATAGGGCTCTTTCTCCACACAGTTTTGCATACCAGTTCTTTGTCCATGAAAGATAAAAACTTTATTATAATTGACCTTGTTGGTATAGATGTCAATGAAGCTGCAGCTGAAGCGGGGTTTCCCAAGTCTCAACGAGCCCTTTCAATACCAAATTAAAAGCCTTCTTTAAGATCTAAAACCTCAGGAATCCATGTGATTAAGAAGGAAATGACATCTCCTCCTTCTGTTTTCTCTGGGAAGTCAAAGATTCTGATGTTTGGCCTTCTTTCCCTGTTTTCCAAGTCATCTACTTTATTGATAAGCCAAGTATTTTGCTTCAGAAGAAAGTCTCTTTGGATTTCCTCCTCTCTGAGCCTTTCTTCAATGTCACTCAAAGAAGTTTCAATAGTTGTTATCTTAGTCTGATGCTGTTGAAGCATTTCTTTGAAAACATCTGTTTGCTTTTGACAGTTCTCTTTTAGATTTTGCAGATTAATCTTAAAATCATCCATTTTCATTGATAATTCTTGTAGTGTAGTAGTTACCAGTTGTAGTTCCTTTTTTAGTGTTAGTTCAGAATGAGAGTTCTTAAGGTTACTCATTTCCCCAGTTGTTAATATACCCCAATATAATTTGACAGGAAATTTCTTACAGAAATCCACCAAAACTTGTAGTTTGCTATTTTAGACTATTATCTGACTATTCAAAGTGTTTTTGCTAGAAAAAAATTAAATAATTTCCTGAAGTTTATACTAGTTTATGGAGCTCTAAAAATCTGCTGCCTTCAGTTAGCCATTCAGGCTCCACCCCCCCCCACACACACACACTTCATTTTCTGTTTACTTTTAAAAGAGCTTGTTTGAACCTGTCTTGCAATCAGATCTGGCACAGTCTCTACTCAAACCAAATGAACACATTCTCTGTTGTTATTTATCCAACAAATACATTATGCAAGTGAATTACCTGCAGAAGATTTTCCACCTCTTCCACCAGCAACCTTTTCCATTGTCCTCCCTCTCCTCTTTGTCCTTTCTGGACAAGATAGCCATGCTTCTTTCACCTTCTGTTCAAACTTTTTAAATTATCTTTTGAGTACATATGCATAGATTCCCCTTTAGTTTCATTATACATACTGTATTGCTATAAATTTATATTATTCTTTTCTTTGTTCCTGTATGACCACCTTCTCCAGCAGCTGCATCCTTCTTTGGTACCTGTCAGTCATCTTTTTAGTGTTTTTACCTTCTTTAATTCTTACACTGTTACCCTTACCTCTTTCCTGCTTATATTGTTCTTCCTCTTCTCTTGCTGTTTGTATGTCAGTTCCATCTTGTCATCGATACTTACCTTTATCAATACTTTGCAGCCTTCTCTGCACCTTCTTTCCACCCACTCTTATACACAAGACTCACACTACTCATCTGATTTTATCTTCAAACAGGTATTAACTCTTACACTGCATGTTTCTCCTGACACATACTGCAGCCATCACACCTCATCTCTGCCTGTCTTTCCCCTTTCTCTCCATTTACTTCACACCATTCTATTTTCCAGTGTCAGTGTCATACCATTCAACTCTTCTCCCAAGTGACAGCTTTATATACTAGCTATATTCTTATCTACCTCCACCAGTACTTCTGCATAGCTCTTGGAATGTTGTCCAGTGGACTCAATGAGCTCTGACCACCTACATTCAGTCAGTATATATGGTTAATTGGAATGATAAAGTAGATCAGCACAAAGTGGGAGATCTGTATAGCTTGTTTTTGATGTTAGTTAAAGATGGTTTAAGCCAGTGCATTTTAAATGAGACATCTATTACTCCCTTCCTTGCAGCTCACTGAGTCTAAACGACTGTCACAAACTACTTCTATCCAAAGCTGAGCCAGGTGCTGGTTAGCATTTTGCCATATCTGTGCACTTTTCCACAACCCCCCCCCCCCCAACACACACAAAAAAAATTGTCTGCTAGAATCACCACAACCTTCCTAGATAAATTTAGTCAAAATTAATATTGCTAAATCCAGCACAGAGCTGTGCTACTGCTAACACAAGTTGGTAACTAAATAGGCACAAGACACAGTTTGTCTTTGATCAGCTCTGAAGCAGCTATAATTCAATTAATTCAAAGGTGTTTGACTGGCCTACTGGCAGAGGCAGAATGCCCTTTTGTGTTGCTGTTGATGCAGGTTTGACTAGCATCCTGAGCATCAGAGGCCTAGCTGGGGTTAAAAATGATTAATAATGCTTTTGTTTCTCTCCTCTACCAGGATAGTCAGCACAATATTGTCAGTAGGGCATATCCCTCTAATAATACCTACTGGTGATATGAGACCTAACAGAAGTGCTTAGCTCACAAGTGAGCGGGTAATGTTCACCATACTAGGCTGAGTGCATGTCTACTCCTTGGATAGCTTCTGGGTGCAAGCAAGGAAAATATTGTCGCATACAAAAAAATCACTGGTGCCAGGTTAAAATGTTTAACATCTGTGACTGTCATGCTTAAGTGTAATCATAAATGTGCAGTTGATTTCACGTATACAAAAAGGTCAAGATAGCAGTCCCTCACCCTTACTCTGAGGTACAGTGATCTCAGGGATGGTAGATACAAATCACAAAGGTGTGGGGGCACATCCATCCACGTCAAGTGAATATGTTTTTTTTTTTTTTTTTTTAAGAATTATCATGATTCTCCATGTTCAGTGTTGTACTGAGTGATTATTCTGTGATTGTAAGTTTTAGTGTGGATCACAATTGGGCTGCACTTCTATCATGGAGTTACAAATAATTAAGTCTTTATGTCTATGAAAGCCGTAATTATGTACAGCAGAAGTTTCATATGCTAATAAAAAAATTCAAAGGCGTTTGGCTAATGCAGGCTCCCATATTCCTGGACCATTCCATATAAGTGTAAACATCAAGTCTGTTATTAATTCCAATAAAGACATGTCATAAGAGAGTTTCAGGTTCACACTGTTCCCAAATCATTTAAAGGTAAGGCTAGAAACAGAAAAAAACATAGTTTATATCCCACTGCATGCCTGATAAGTAGTTTCCATTAAACAATTGCTGCTTGTTCAGTTTTAGAAGAATCACTACCAGAACGCTTCATGGCTAAATCCATCAGTTTATTAGAACAATGCAGTAAAACAATGTTATATGTTTTAGAGACATTCACAATATTGCCAGATTTCAGACAAACAGGTCCTTCATCAGGCAAAAAAAACTTAATATCAGGTGCAATACTAGGGAAACAACTAAAGAACACAATACCTAAGCAGCAACTGCTGTGTAAAAATGTAAACATTTAAAAAATTTTGTGTAAAGTGTTGCATATATCTCAGCTTATAAAGGTGTGGGTACAGGAGACTGATAGTTACAACCAAGTGTGTGTTGTGGTAGTGTGGCTTACATGAATAGAACTAAGAGGTATTCATTTACACAAAAAGAACGAGTGAAAAATCCAGTCACCATTCTTTCATCTAAATGGCTACTGCTACTTTGCTCGGTCGACAGGACTGGCCCAATTTTTCCAGTACCCTGGATGTTGATGAGTCTTACATGGTTAAGAGAGTGCATCCCCCCATGCCTCCAACTGCATAATTAGGTTTACTGCGAGAAGCATCATCTAATCTAAACAAGTCCTCATTAGAGGATGGAAGGACTCATGACACTCAGCGCAGAAGAAAAGCACGGAGCCCAGTATCTATTTATTTTCATCTTTAACTGTATGGATATATTTATTCATTTTTAGAAGAAAAGAGTACAGTTTAAAACAGGCGCCACCATAAACTTTATGAGAGACATCCATCAAGGAGAGCAGTTCAGTAGGTACCCACCACGTGGAGCCTACAAGATCATCTTTGTCACCTGGTAAAATGAAGAATGAGAAAAAAGCACAACCCTGTATCTACCTAGCTACTTATACAGAGAGGATAGAGGAATGCATACTATAATCTTTGTTGCTACAGGAGCAGAAACTGTGCATAAAATGTTACTCTTGCTTGCATGATTGAACCTTTCTTATGCTATTTATTTCAGCTGACACAGAGTGTTAAAGCTGTGATCTGTATTTCCTATGGTATGGAGTTTGATTTTCTCAGCTATCGTTTGCTTACTGTCTGATCTTGTGCAAGTGACTTAACTAGACAGTGCTTGAGGGTAACTAGGTATTTGGGCTAGGTTCCTCAATGGTCTCCTGGACTAAAAGCCTAATAACTACCTATGAACCTAAGTGAGTTCATACTTTCTGATAGAGTTCTTCTGTCTCCAGTTATAAAAACGAATAAAACATTAATGACAGATTTATAATAGCACTGTAATACCTGTAAGGGAATTGGATGTTTTATCTCACAAATATTTATAACTAGAGAGGTTGTAGTTCACTTTTATAGCCCTGTGGCATTTACAGCCACCTGTAAATTAAACACCTATGATACAAAGGCCATCAGAGTCACTGACAGCATTTTAAACACATTTATAGTGATGTAGTTGCTTTGCAAAACTATACCATAAAGTAATTTATATGGGCAGATAAATTTCAAATGTATTCTATACTGTTTATAGATTTCCATTGTATTCATTGCAATGACAATTATTTTGGTTTTCATCAAAGTAAAACACTTTCCAAAACAAACTGACGTACTAACTTAACCTGATGGAGAAGTATTCATGCAGAAATTCTCTAATCAAAATCCAGAATAATTTTAAATATTACAGATTCATTTAAAAATTCAATATAACAATGGGTTTTGCTTTAACAAGTATTTTCAGAACAATAAGAAGTATGCAACTTTAATGTCCAGCATTATTGACCGACTGTAATACTCAGTGATTTACCAGAAAATCAAAAGCTTTGCAAGTAACAGGGCAAAACTCTGAGGTAAAATTAGGGACTTTCTGCAAAATTCATGATAGCTGAGATGTGTGGTGAAGAGGCACTCATAATCTGCAATATATTCCAACAGACATGTACATTAGCTTTCATATTCTTTAAAAGTGAACGGTATAGACTCCACCCCCATCCCAAGGAGCCTAAATGTATTTATTTCCTTTTGCTAAGGGGGGGGGGGGGTTGGCTCTCTCAGGGTCATCTTCAGCAGAGGTTCACAATTTACAGAATTAACAACAGTGTTTACATTAAAACTACACACACACACACACACACACACACACACACACACACACACACACACACACACACACACACACACACACACACACACACACACACACACACACACACACGCACACACACACACACACACACACACACACATGCACACACGCACACACACACACACACACACACACACACACACACACACATGCACACACGTACACACACACACACACACACACACACACACACACACACATACACAAGTACTGAGAAAAACCCTGTTTTGTCGATGATAGAATTACTGAAGTGAAACGATAATATTAGCTCTCATTTGAGATGCAAACCTGACCTCCAGCATACCATGCTGGTGATGCTGCCACTTCAACAAATGTGTTTGCAATTAGTTAAACAGAGTACAGCACTATATCACTTACAGAACACAAAAATATATTTTAGTGACTACAAGAACATGGGTAGGACAGCAGTTTAATACATCAGCAACTTAAACGCAATAACAATGAGTTCAGTACTAAACTAAAAGGGGAAACATCAGTCAAACAGCATTAGGGAAGACTAATAGTACTAGTTAAAGTAGGTATAATATACAAGGTTATGACCAGGCCACTTAACATAACTAGTTTATGCGTTCAAAAAGAAAAGGGAATCCTACTGCTATTCTAAGACAATATAACAAACCAAAGGTATAATCAGACACCTGATCCTAATTCTTTGTAATACATTGGGAGTGATATCTAACCCAATGTTTTACCAGATAAAAAAGAAAAGTACTGGAATATGAAGGCTCTAAGCCTTTTAAAAGCATGCCTTGCACTGCAAGACAAATGTTGACCAGAAGTGTAATGCACCAAAATCTTTAAAAGCTGTTAAAATATTTTACTCTGCCACACCTGTGTTGTTTGGTGTTATTTGCATGACAGTAAGAAGAGTGTAACAGATTTCAAAGCTGTCAGTAGCTTCATGATGCAGTTCTTAGGTTCATAGGTTCATAGGTTTATACTAGGCTATCTGCCCTAAGGCATTTATAAGCCTAGCCCAAAGTTTTGTGGCTTACGCCACCCCTTATATTGAAAAAATACTGTGCCCATTAGTTTGTTGTGCCTCTGTCCAGCAGTGACACAGAGATGATTCCCGGGGTAAACTTACAATCTCCCATCCACAGGTCAAGATTTCTCTTGAACAGAGCCAGCGAGGTGCTCTGCCTCACATGGACCGGGATTTTATTCCACAGCATAGGGAGTCTCTGAGTGATAAATCTATCCCTCCAGCACATCCTATTTATATCCGTGCTAAGGTTTAAGTCGCTTGCTCTAGTGGTTTTGGTGGATTTGGATTTTTTGAGGTGGAGCATGTCCATTAATTCCGGGCTGGATATGGCCTTGTATGTCAGGCACATGTCACCTCTGAGCAGACGGTATGCGACTGAATAGAGCTGGAGTTTCTTCAATCTGGCAGCATATGACAGATTTTGGAGTCCCTTTATCCTTTTGGTGAGTAACTTTTGGGGTCTCTCCAATTGCTGCAGATGTCGGGTGAGATACATCCAGAATGGGGCATTGTACTCGATCATTGGTCAGATAAGTGAAGAGTACAGGGGAACAATGACCTCACTAGATCTGGATGTGAATCCCTTCATGATCAGGTGGGCAATGTAGAAGGTCTTTCTAACCAATTTAGCAATGTGAGTGTCAAAAGAAAGGCCACTGTCAACCTGGGTCCCCAGGTCCCTGATAACCTCTTCTGTGCTTAGTGGATTGCCGCCTATATGGTAGCTTGGGGTTACCTTGTTTTTCCCAAAGGGTATGACTATACATTTTTTGGCGTTTAACTTCAGGCCATGGCTCTGGCACCAGCTATCTGTTTCCGTGAGTCCCTTCTGAAGGATATCCATGTCCGATGCACTTTCCACTAGGGTGCCCAGTTTGCAGTCGTCTGCAAACTTTGTCAGCCAAAGTCCTCCCATGTTGGCCTGTACTTCTGAGAAGTAGATGCCGAACAATAGGGGGCCAAGGACCGAGCCCTGTGGGACACCACTTGTGACCGGCTTGGAGTCTGACATAGCGCCAGCAACTCTAACCCTGTGGGTTCTGTCCTTAAGCCAGTTTGCAACCCATCTTGTGACATATGGGTTTACATTTAAGCTGGTAAGTTTTTCTACAATACCCGAGTGGGGTATTGTGTCAAAAGCCTTTGCAAGGTCAAGGTAGGCCTTTCCCTTATCAATGGCCTTGGTGACTGTTTCGAAGAAGTCGACCAAGTTCAAAAGGCATGATCTGCCCCTGACGAAGCCAAACTGGGTCAGGTCCAATGTCTGCAAGTCCCCTATATTTTTGTTTATGAGCTCCATTATGATCCTCTCCATAGCTTTGCAGACTAGACTTGTTAAGCTTATGGGGCAGTAATTACCAGGGTCCGTAGAGGCACCGCCTTTCTGGAGTGGGACCACAGTTGCCGTACGCCACTCCTTGGGCACGTATCCTGTGGTAAGTGCTGGTCTAACAATAACTGGGCTTACTTTGTGGTTTAACTTCATGGAATATGTGACTGGAAGTTTAACAAGCTCGTCTTTGAAAATATCAGCATATTCACTAAAAATACTCTGTAAAACTATTGCTGTTATTCATACTTATATGGTGAACCTCTTTATTAAATGAAATCACTCCCATTCTCAGACTATCTTTGAGGCCTAACAGAGATGACACATGTCTTTTGAGTATGTAAAACTGCAAGTAATAGCTGTTTCCAGCAGAATGGCATGAAAGAACTACTGCACCATCAGTTTGAATCTCTTCACCACCATAACCAACTAGTTTTTTACACTCTGCTGAATCAAGTTTCTCACCAGCTTTTACTTTAGCAAACATTTTTGATGATATAACATTGCACTTAGATCCAGTGTCTACTTTAAGCTCAACAGGTTTCCCATTAATTTGTACAGTACATAATATTTCACTCTTTGCTGACAACTGATAGTCTACTGTATTAACTGTTTCATCAATCACAGAAACACCATCAACATATAAAGTTTGCTCACATCTCTCAGAGTTTGCTACAGTCTCTATCTGATCTACTTGCTTTTTCAGATATTCTCTTTTAATATACGTTTGCAACACTTTAGACTTGCAAAGCCTTTTGAAATTATTCCAATTTTTACATTTGTGACATTGCTGACCAAAAGCTAAATACGTTTCCTGTTTAGGTTCATGTCTCCCTCCACAATTGCAACAGTTAACAATGAGGTTGGGTGTGCTACTACCTCCTGGTTTATACTTCTTTTGCATCTTAACTTTCTGCTACTGTATACTATCAACATTCACACTAGCAGATACTGCAAACATGCTTTTCTCATTTGTATACTTTTCTGTAATATCATGTATTTGGCAAATCTCTGTCGCTTTGCTCAATATTAATTCACTATCTCAAAGCAAAATCTTTCTCACTGCATCCTTATTAACGCAACTTACAAGACAGTCTTTTATCACCTCACCTCATCTCATAGATCACCAACTCTACATATTTTTGCTTTATTTCTTAAGTCGGTAATATATGCTGCAATAGTTTCATCAGGCTTTTGATTTCCTGTGTAAAATTTGTGCCTTTCCATTGTAATATTTGTTAGAGGGTTACACATTTCTCTAAATTTATGTTTTAAGAACTCAGGGTCTTCCTGCGTTTCAAGCTGTATCACAATTTGGTGGTTTACCCCTCCCCTGCATACACAGCAGGTGCATACACAAATGAACATTCTCGCTCAATGGCCTCTGAGCCAGCTACATTGAGAAGTATAAATGCTCTTGTACGTGTGTCTTTAACAGAAAATGCAGCCTGTATGAAAATATCATATTCTTGCTCAAGCACTCACCAATTCTCAGCAATGTTATTATCAAACACCAGCAGTTCAGTTCTGTGAAATCCCTCTGCTGTAACAACAAATGTCTTTTAAACATAAGTATAGACTTTGTACTTGTAATTTTAGTGCACAACTATCTCTCTGAAAATGCTTTATATTAACACTGCAAATATCTCGAACACTCCGAACACTTTGGACACTTCAAAAAGTTTTAGTAACTGTGAAAAAGTTGGACATTGCAAAAAAAAATTGGATATTTTAGCCTTTTCACACATTTGAATCACTTCAGAGATTATTTCAGACATTTTAATCATTATGTCGCTACTTGGACATTTCGGACATCTCAGAAATTATTTTGAACACTTTGAATGCTATGCCACATGTTTGGTGACTGAAAATCATTTGAAAGAAATTTAAGTAACTCTGAATAACCTCTGACCTGTTTGCAAGCTCACTGCAGAATATTGCACCACTTCTAAATGTGAGCCTCATGGTTTGCGAGCTGCTTCAACTTCAGATCCTATTTCTGATACCATGTCGCATGTCTCATGTATTCAAATGAGACACTGAGACTGAATATGCATTCAAGTCATTTATTTTACATACACACATCAGGCACTGTAACTGGAACATACACTTCAAACTTCATATGCTTACTGACTCTTTACTTCTAACACACTCACGTGTGCATCTACATTCAAGCTTGCAATCACACTGACTGACTATACAAAATGGCACTGATCTAGTACATGCTCAGTTAGATATGAATGTGCTGTCTAGCTACAGTGGCTGACTAGGTTCAACATCCACACTGATCTACACCTTGTCAATATATACTGAACAGCATTTGAGAATAGTGCTAAATGGAATAGACATGGTTTTGAGTGATGCTAAACAGTTTTTGAACCGATTGTTTGAACATTTGCATAATTATCCTTTGACTGAGACCATGCTATTTGTTACTATGGATGTGTGCACATTGCTCACTATAATTCCTAATGAGCCAGGTCTGGAACTTATCAGAGTTTTTGACAATGAACAGTGATTATAGCATGAGGATGAATGACTGATTTATTGTGTTTGTTTATTGAAATCATTTTAGACAACAATGTATTCCTGTTTTTTGGAGAAGTATTATCGCCAAAGGACTGGAGTGGTGATGGAGACCCCCTACTCCAACAGCTATGCGAACAGAGTGTTTGCTCAGTGGGAGGCTAACCATATGCTAAAAGGAAATAGATTTACTTCATCCATTGCCTTCTACTGGAGGTTTGTGGATGATACATTTTTTCTTTGGACAGGCAACCAGGTGGAACTTAATGATTTCACTGAATATTTGCATCACATGATATCCTTTCTTAAGTTTACTGCAACCATCTGGGATAGGAGTATAAACTATCTAGATGTGAGACTGGAGAAAGATGCACGTAATAATATTATTACTAGTAGGTAGAGAAAAAACTGCTGTAGGAATCATGTATTACATAGACCGATTTTACATTCCTCACATATTCATAGCAATATAGCGAGGAGTCAGGCCATGAGGTTATCACGACTTAATAATAAAAATGATAGGTTTGTTTTAGGCATTGCTACAATGTGAGAAGAATTTTTAGAGAGGGGTTATAGAGAGTCAGAGTTAGAAACAGGGATGTTAGGTTTGACTGACTTAAGAACCACTGTTAACCTTATGCTCTGAAGTTAATATGTGCCAATTTTTCTTAATAATATTACATATGGAACTAATATTATTAGAATAACTCAAAGATATAGGTGCCCCCCTCATCATGGATTATCTCTCATACTGTGAGGTAGGGACATTCTCTCCATACTTTTCTGATGAGAGAAGACCTATATCTTTGAGTTATTCTAGTAATATTAGTTCCATATGTAATATTATTAAGAAAAAATGGCACATATTAACTTCAGAGCATAAGGTTAACAGTGTAATAAGGACTAGACTTAATTTTAGGTTTAAAAATAGAAAATCAATATAAAGGTTACTATGTTATAATAATTATGGAGGCTCTGCAGATTTGAACCATATAGGTACATTTCCTTGTGGCAAGTGCAATTTTAGTCATCTTATTGCTAATAGTAGTAGGTTTAGATATCCTGGACTAACAAAAATATTATTTTAGAGTAAAAACTAGTTGTATCTCTAGATATCTTGTTTATTTCGCTCATTGTGATTTATGCAAGAAATTTTATGTTGGTAAAACAGATCACTCTCTCTTGGGACGTATGAGGGAGCATGTAAGAAATATAAGACAGAGTAATGAGAAAAAATCATTAGCTAGGCATGTTATGGAGATGGGAAAAGTCCATACATTTAAATTTAAAGTAATAGAAATAATGAGAGAAGATGGGATATTAGGGGACTTCCCTAATAAAATTTGGAAACCAGGGAGCTCTGTTGGATTCTACATCTACAAGCAGACAAAGCATATGGTTTGAATGGCAAGGTCTCTTTAAGACCAGCAAAGGAGTTTCTATAAATGATGCTTACCTAGTTTTAATTATGAATTGAACATATGACCTTTCAGAGTGTTTCTATTGGGTGTTTTCAATTGATTTTATTGTAGTTAATCAATAGGAGTTTCATTTTTACATGGTCTGATGAAGCAGAATTTATCTGTGAAAGTACTTACCGTGTTTATTTCTTTGATGTTTTATTAAAGTTCTTTGCCTTTTACAGCATAGATTTTTTTATTTTGGTATTTATTAGCTCAGTGTACATGCTGTTGACTGCTCATTTGTGTCATTTTATTCCTCTAATCTTACAGAACAAAAAGAGGTGCAACTGCAGAGTGCTAAAGAGAAAACAAGAGAGTATTTGGATAAGATGCATGAGTTTATAAACAATAATGTTAAGCAAATATTTTTGTAACAACTCCAACACACACATATTTTTAGCACAATGACTTAGGCAACGGAAAGCAGAAAGGGTTATCGCCCAATGCAGGGAGTGTATAACAAGAAAAATAACCAGCGAGCTGACAGAGGTAGTGAAGATGTTTTTGAAATTTTATGAAAATGTGCAGAAAGCAGAGAAATGTGGAAATCAAGAAAGAACACAAATGGAAATACTTGTTGAAAACTTAATTATGCCAAGATCAGAGGCAGATGAGGCTTAACAACTAACAGTTAAGACGGGGAGATGAGATAAAAATGGTGATGTATAATCATTCAACAAGAAAGTCTCCAGGAACAGAAGCTATTCCTATGGAAGTTTGGAAGCTAGGAGGGAAGAAAGTGTTAAAGATCTGGAAAATTTTGTTCAACAGTATTTTAAAAGGAGCAGAAACATTAATACTTTGGAAGAAAGCTGTGGTAACTGTATTACCTAAAGGCAGTAAAGACCCATCAGACCCACCTTCATATAGACCCATTTCGATTTTAACCCATGATCATAAAATCTATACTAGCTAAAAGAATGGCAAAGGTGTTACTAAAAGTGACAAATATGGATCAATGTGGTTTTTGTGGAGGGGATGCAAACATTTGACAGCATTAATAGAACAATCATGATCCAGAGGTAAGCAAAATGTAAGAAAATACTGCTGTTTTGGTGGGTCTTAATGCAGAGAAAGCATTCAATGGAGTTAAGTTGGGATTTTATGAGCAGGGCCATGGAAGCATTTATATTCCCCTGATACAACATTGAGCTTAATTAGGAGGATAAACCAGTTCCAGTGTAACTTGGACAACGGGATGGGAAACCAGAAATTAATCCCTGGTTTGGCACATATGTCTCTAATGGACACAGGCAGCCTGCAAATGGTTCATCTCCCAGGCCCCTGCTTGTAAATGTTTCATCTCCCAAGTCTGTGCTTACACTACCAATGGTAGCAGAACTTGTCAGAGATTTGGGATGCAAAGCTAGACTGAAAAATGCCCCAGTAGTTGTTAATCTAGTACACACCCATGAACCTATGAACATATCAACCTATATATCATGGATCAGAGACAAGAATTAAAGTTAGAGGGTTCCTTTCTGATAAGTAGTCTTCAAACAGAGGAACCAGGCAGGGGTGTCCTCTTTTTCCTTTGTCATTTGCTTTATATTTAGAGACACTGGCAAACAAGACAAGGGACTCAGAAATCCAAGGATATAATTGGTATGATAATCAAGAAAACTTGGCTTTATTTGCAGATGATATTATTTTGTACCTGACAAAAACAGAAAAGACATCTCAGTGTTATGGAACATTTTGAGACAGTTTCAAGTCTTTTGGGGATGTAAAATTAATGAAGATAAAACAAAAGCTGTAGAGGTAAATTATGTACCTACACATGAATTGGCTCACCAATAACCACATTTATTGGGGCATGATAAGAAGAAGTATTTAAGGGTATGAACTGAAAAGGCTTCTGTTATGGCAGCTAAGGATATGACTAAACAAAAGATAATACAAAAACTAAGAAACTGGAAGCTTTTGTTTATGGATGTGGATAGTAATATACAGTTTTGAGATTTTTTAATGGTTAATTTCTTTGGATCAGTTTGTGCTTGTTTGTTACATAGCACCATGTTTGTGCATTGTGCACTGCCATGCAGCTGTGGGCACCAATGGTAGTTATAGACGCCAGCACTTTTGCCTGCAAATTTTCCCTTAGTAGTCTGCTGGTGCTCCATCGGTGAGTTCTCATGTTTGTCCCTCACTGACAGGTGATGCATTCAGCGAAGTTCCTGAGGTACCAACACAGATCCTACCCACTACCCCTTCATATTTTTTGCCCACTTCTTCTGTCCTCTACTTTACCTGTTCCATCCTGTCCTTTCCATGTTTTCTGACCACATTAACTTACCTAGCATTATGGATAAACAATTTCCCACAGTTTCTGTAGCCAGCCTTGTCAACATGGGCATCTTGAGGCAATGCAGCAATTGCCTCATGTACAATGACAACCCACTTCTTCTAGTCCACACAAATTCATTATGTGAGAGATGCATCTATATCAAGAAACTAGAATACAGGCTCTCTCACTCACCAGTCAGTCCATCTGATACTAAGCAGGTTGTCAGCATGCACACCTCACCTCCTGCACCTACCAAACCAACAACACATAAACCTAAATATGTGGAGGTCCTTACAAGAAGCTTACCTAAACATAAGAGACCTCCCAAACACAAACACAAGCATGCTTCACACAATACATCCTCTGCAGAACATAGTACACATAATATATCACAAACAAGTATCTCACCAGTCAAGCCCCTAAGGTATTACACAAAAACAAACATCTTAGTCATAGGCGAGTCAATTGTGAGACACACAGATGTCCTTCTCACCAGGATGGATAAGGAAAAGGTCATGGTCAGCTGTCTGTCAGGTGACAAGATCCACCACATCACACACTCACTCAAGTCTCTCAACAACAGGCACTGTTATGTCTCGATCATAGTCCATGTTGGAGTGAACAACTTGAGACATACCTCACTGGACTATATAAAGAGAGACATGACTGAGCTCTCAGATTATGTGTCTCAGACAAGTATGTCCCTACCTTAAGCAGCATTTTACCTTCACCTAGGATGATACCTCAATACAAACAGAAAATGATTGACTTCAACAATTGCCTTAGTTTCTGGTGTCATTCAAAGGGGATCCATTATCTGTCAGACTGAGATGACATGGTCAACAGACCTTGATGCTATGCCAGAGATGGTGTTCATCTGTCACCCCTAGGATTTCAGTTACTCGCTAAGTGTCTTGCCATTCCTATAGTGCTTTTTATAGGCAATGTTACAAGATCAAAATTCCCAATGTAAAAATACCCTCTAAAAACAACCTCATGGTTATGCTGCTAAACGCTAGGAGTCTAAACCAGAAACTGCACATTCTGGAAGCAGTCCTCACCCTGGAAGATGTTGACATTTTTGCAGCTATACCAAGTTACATTTCCTTCTGCATGTTCATACCACATACCCCATACCACAAACTGAAGGCACAAGAACTAAAGCAGGTGGTGTAGCAATATTCATTAAAGATAATTACACCTCTAGATTGGTTAAACAGCATGATTCTCTTTAATTACTTCAGGTGAAATTGACTGTAGGTAAGACTCCTCTTCAGGTCATTGCCAGCTATAGGACCCCCTCCATGAATCAGGACATCCACTCAGCCTACTTGGATCTACTTGAGTCAATCAAGATACAATCAAACACCCTGGTTTTGGGTGACTTTAATTACTTGTCCATAAACTGTGTAAATTATACATGTTCTAACTCACTTGCTCAAAGGTTCCTGGACTTCGTTAACTCTAATACCCTTGACCAGCTGGTTGCCACCCCCACAAGGGGCTCAAACATCCTGCACCTGGTGATCACCAACATGCGAGACCGCTACACTACCCACAGTATGTGGCCATCCCTGGTGAGATCTGACCACAAATCTGTATTGCTAGAAGTAACTATAGCACAGCACCCCCTTAACAACAACTAGACTAAAAAACTTCTCTAAGGCATATTACAACTTCTTATGTGATGGCATAAATAGATTCATAGCCTCCCCCCCCCACTGATGGAACAGACACCCATGTTATGTTATACACCAATGGTCTCAAAACTGGAAACACTCCTTCCTCAACTTATACAAGTAAATAAGACTCCTAGTGAACTTCTTCAAAGCTAACTAAAAATCCAAATTAGCTTCTCTAACTAAGGATAACCACAAGGCGTTCTTCAGTTACATCTGCAACCTCAAAGGTAAAGCCCAGATTTGTGCTGAACTCATAGTTAATGGTACTACATATATAGGATCATAGGATCATAGGAGGTTACTAGGCTAATGGCCCTAGGGCCCTTACAAGCCCAGCCAAGTTTTATCCGTATTTCTATGATTAGCACCTAATGCCTGTGTCCAAGAGGAACACAGGTGGAACCCCTGGGGTGAATTTACTGTTGCCCATCTAAATACAGAACCTGTGGATATAGCAAATCAGCTGGCTGACAAGTTCAGTGAAAACTTCACTCCCCTGTCCCTGCCACATATACCCCAAAGCATCCCTAACACCCGACCCCTGCCTAGTATCTTCAAGGCGCAGGTCTTAAGTCTCCTGTCCAAGGACAAAAACACAGCCTCTGTGGGACCAGACAACATCCCACACTGTGTTCTGTATGGGTTAAAACAGGAATTAACATCACCATTGAGCATGGTTTTCAATCACAGGCTAAGCACTGGCTTTGTCCCAGCAGAGTAGAAAACAGCTATCATTATCCCTTTGCACAAAGGGGATGCATGCATGCACCCCGGGAACTATAGACCCATTAGCCTGACCAACCTTATCTGCAAGGCCATGGAATGAATCATCATGGACCTTATTAACAAAGATATAGGAAATCTCCAAATGCTAGACCCCACCCAGTTTGGCTTTGTCAAGTGGAGATCATACCTGTTAAACTTGGTGAACTTCTTTGAGACAGAGTGGCTCACTGACAGAACTCATGTGGTCAAAATAGGGGACTCCACCTCCTCCAGCAGACCCATAACCAGTGGTATTCTACAGAGATTGGTTCTTGGACCCCTATTGTTTGGAATCTACTTCTCTGAAGTACAGGCTAAAACTAAAGGACTGTGGCTGACAAAGTTTGCAAAGTGGGACCGATCACTGAAACCCCTAGCAATGTCAACATCCTGTAAGAAGGACTTACACAGACTAATAACTGGTGCCAAAGTCATGATCTTAAACTTAATGCAAAAAATGCATTATCATCGCCTTTGGCAAGGGTGATGTTAATGCAAACTACCACATCAATAGCAATACCGTCAGCACACAGTCAGTGGTGAGAGAACTGGGCACACAGGTTGACAGCAACCTTAACTTTGACCACTATGTCTCCACAGTGGTAAGAAGGGCATTTTATATTGCTCGTCTCATGGGCATTGCCTCTAGAAAAAAAGAGGTTATAACTCCCCTGTACTCTTCTCTCATCAGGCCATTAATAGAGTACAATGTTCCCTTTGGCATGTTCTGTTCCAAATACCTGCAGTGATTGGAGAGAGCACAAAGGTTCCTTACAAAGAAAATTCAGGGTCTTCAAGATCTGTCTTATGTGGACAGACTAAAATTATTGTCACTTTACTCTGTGCCATACAGACTGCTCAGAGGCAACCTGAGCCTTGCATATAGAGCAATCTCTGACCCAGCTTTAATGGAAATGCTGCACATTCGCAAGTCAAATGGCACATAGGTCACTCGCTCAAACCTGGTATGTGACATCAACAGAACTTGCTGGAGAGACAGATTTGTCTCACAGAAGTTCCCCACCTTTGGAACAAGCTTCTTATTCATGTTACACAAAGCCCCTCTTTGGCCATATTTAAGTGCAATTTGGATGATTGGATGGGTAACCGGAAATTCACACTGGGGGTTCCACCTGTGTCCCTCTTGGACAGGAGCAATAGGTGCTGATTTTAGTGTCTGCTTGAACCAGACACCATTGGGAACACAGTTTGAACTTGGCTTGGCTTGTATGGGCCCTGGGGCTGTTAGCCTAGTAACCTTCTATGATCCTATGATCATATAAGCAATGAAAACGGTTTTAATCCCTTTACTTTTATGAACAGGTCAGGCGTATTTTTATCAACCAGAGGAGAGGTTGTGGACAATAATTAATACAGAGTTGAAGGAATTTATCTGGGAGGGGAAGAGGGCAAGAATAGGGCAAGAGTTAAGTAGTGTAAGTTGGTCCTTCAAATAGAACAAGGTGGTTTAGGATTACTTGATTTAAAGGGATGTTTTGAAGTTACACATTTAAGGCTCACATACATAACAAAGCTGAAGGTTATAATTCACAGTGGAAAGGGTGATGGCAAAGTTGGAGGATTTCAAGAAATAAGGAGATTGTGGGATTTGGATGTAGATCCTTAAGGAGAATAATAACAATTATATACAGAATATCATATTCATAAAGTAAAATAAAGTATTCTAAGAACTAAGCCAACAAGAGAATGGAGAAAGGAGATTTTGTCAATAGGGATGTGCAAGTAGGAGTACAGAAAAAAAAGGCAATATGGGCTGAAATTTACTGGAGAAAATTAGTGAAGGAACCAAGTAATGAAAGCAAATAACTACAAAGGGAAAGATAATAGAGAGGGATGAGGCCAAGAAGACATTTGAACTGCAGGCTAGAGACTGCCTTCCCTATCAGAGATTAATATCAGAGTACAGGCAAAGAGAAAGGGATAGGGGAATCCTATGTGACGTACATCTTCTGGTAGAATTTTTAGTTGAATCTAGAACATAATCTGCTTTTAAAAAGGGATAATTAGTAGACTATATAAAATATTACGATACCTATAAAAATCAATCATAGGAGGTTAGGAAAGACTGGGAAGGGTCAGTAGAAAAGCAATTCATATGGGAACAATGGGGAGACACGTGAATGGCTCCCAAGTATGCAACAGTGTCCAGAAAGTTTAGAATTTTGGCTCGGAAGTGTTTTGTAAGCAAATGGCTGTAACTAAGAAAATGATTCTTTTGATCTGGGACACAAAATATGAGTTGCCTATACAAATTAAGGCCTTGTTAAGTTTAGTTCCATTGGTTGCCAAAAAAAGCAATTGATAGAAAATGGATAGCAACATCTAAACCAACTGTATTTGACGTACTGGATAGTGTAAAAGAGATAAAAGAACTGGAAGAGGGGTCTTTAGAAAAGGGAAGGAACAAATTCCATAGAAATAAATGGAAATTGTGAGAACAATAAATGCAGAATAATGTTCAGGAGGAAGAGTGAGGTTTAAGGGAAGGCAGGAATTAAGGAATTATGTTATGTTGAACTGATGATAGTTATAAAGAAATAACACGTGATCTATAATGTATGCAAATGTAAAAAACATTAACATGGTTTGGTTTCTATTAATGTATGTCTATGTCTCAAGTGATAATTTAATAAATGTGTTTAATAAAGGTGCTCAAAATATATAATTTTGTTTTTAGTATTTCATATAAAACATACAAGAGCATTAATATATTTGAGCATTGAGGACTTCTATGAAATGACCGTGGAAGCATTTGGTTTATTAGAAAAAAATCATGCCTAAGGTAGGAAGAAACAATAGACTGCATCATGGAATGACATTGTATAGACACAGTTTGGTTTGTTTTAGTATTAGCTAGCATGTCTTAAATTCAACATGTGCTTCATCTACTTGGTTTGGTCCGTGCACTGGCCATACCTGTGGATTTCTTCGTGCGGGACTAATTTCAACATGCCCTATATTATTGTGGTCCATCACCTAGATTGCACAATTGCTAATAGTTGTAGCATAACTTGGCTGTAAGCTGTGTTGAGTTGTGAAGTGCTGCCATTGTTTGTTTTCAGGAACTCTTTATTACCTTCATCCCAGCTATATTTCCTTACATGCTGATACTGCTGTTGTTTCTTTATAAATATTTTATTATCTGTATGTTCAAAACTCAACCTGCTGTTTTTTTACTCCAAGAGCAATTCATAGCGATCATTAAGAACCATTGATATCTACGTTTCCCTCTGTACTCAGCCATTTTATTGACACTAACTATGTCTGATCATATTCAAGTATGTGGCAACCGAATTTGATGAATTGTATAAATACTCCTTGTATGGCACCCAAGCCTAATGGTGGTTTGATGTATTTGCTTTGTGGCTTCTAAGCCAGTCTCAATTCATTTTTTTAGTGACAATGGAGCCTTGAAGGGCATGTTGTGTGGCTTCTGAGCCAACGTCCATTCATACTATTAGTGACATTTAAGCATCCTATTCTAGAGTATACTTGTATTATTTTTTACTAGCTTTTCAGCACTTGATGCCCTTTTAATGCCTTTTTTAGGTAAAGTCCCTCTTGTGGACATTCCAGCACAATTAAAACATGTGCAGTAAGTTTCAGTCCACAGCACATCAAGGCTGTTCTGCTCAGTGTCAGCAGTCTTAACAATGAAATTATATATCTTATGGCTCTCCTGCATTAGTGTCCATATCTGTGCTGTAACACCTATCACATATTCATACCTGTTCGGAAACTGTATCAATATTTGTCAGAGACCCAATTATCTGTAGATAGATTCTCTGTAACCCACAAATAGAACTTACTGAACTTCAAATTACCCAAAACATGACAACTTATTAGTTAATATCCTACTTCAGGTCACATTCCTTTTCCCTGGCAGCCCATGAAAAGTTTTGAAATGTGCACATAACACAAATGGCAGTTACACTCGAAGATTCCTAGACATAGTAAATGCTAACTCATTTATATAAATAGTTAACCAACCCACTAAGAGTCCAAACATTCTTGACTTCACCCTTACTAACACAGCTCTTATTTGCTGTCTTCATCCCTGTCTCTGGTCAAACTCAAACACAAATGACTAACCTTTTCCTTTAGTCTAGCTGTGTTGCTAAAATCTGGAACTCCCTACCCACCAGCTAACAGTTCATAAACCCATCTTCTTCAAGTCCTCATTAAAATCATATTTAAAGACTACCTGGATCTATCACTCACTGGTCACTGTACTTGCTCCCAGCAGACAAAGCTTCTCTGTTGCTGACAGCATCCAGTCCATCTAAATTTCCTTTACCCAATTTTAATCATCTAAGATTTTGCTTTTTTAAGATATACCTGCTATATTTCAGTGCTTCATATTAATATAAGTTATAGCAAGCCACTGGTGGTGCTGCAGTAGCATTGTCGCCTCACAGTTAGACGTTGCCCGTTCGATTCTCAGTTAGAGCGTCTTCTGTGTGACGACATGCGTGAATGTGCGTTCCTTCGTTGAAGGTTGTGCATTAGGCCCAGCAAGCCAGCATGTAAAAATCTACTGCCAATCATTAGCGGACCGGAGTTCGGCTGTGGCGACCCCTAACCGGGAAAAGCTGAAAGACACAAACAAACATAGCAAGCCACTGGCTACAAATCTAGCACGTGTCTTGATACAGTTTTAAAAGCAGAAATAAAGCCATGTCCAACCTGGAATTAATGGACATGCTGCACCTCAGAAAGTCCAAATCCCATCGAGCTACGCGCTCGAGAGACTTGAACCTCAGCACTGAAATAAATAGGACATGCTGGAGGGACAGATTCATAACCCAGAGGCTCCCTTCACTCTGGAATAAAATCCCAGTCCAGGTTAGGCAGAGTCCCTCATTGACTCTCTTCAAGAGGAATCTTGATGAGTGGATGGGAGATCGTAGGTTTACCCGGGGTATCACTTCTGTGTCACTGTTAGACAGAGGCACAGTATACTAACCTCGAAAAAGGGCATAGCAAAATAAATTTAAAAGGGGTGGCGAAAGCCAAGCACATTCTGGCTAGGCTTATAAATGCCCTAGGGCAGATAGCCTAGTATGAACCTATGAACCTATGAAATAGCTGCTCTTCAGTCTTAAAGTAGGAGATGCAGGTGAAGACTTGGTGCCAAGAGAATTTATTTTATTTTTATTACTTATGTATTTAGTCATTTTGGCTGTGTTCCTATTCATCTGTAGGATAATTTGCCCCGTCTCTTTTCTCTGCAACTCCTACATACTTATTTCTTTTTGTTCATCCAGTTAACGAAGCAGTTTTTTCTTTATCTATACCCAAAGAACATCATGATCTAATAATTATTTTGTATAACACATGCATCCTCACATTGCCTCACCATATAACAGCTGCAAAAAAAAAAAAAAAAAAAAAAAAAGAATATTGTAATATAGTACTGTGTTAAGTTGTCAAAACCTTGTAGCTAGAGCTGTCTTTCCTTCTAAAATGGGTTTTTACTCAGAACCACATCTAATGTTAGAACAATATCACGTTAGCTAGAGCAATGTCCAAAATGTCTTTACTCTGCATTTAACCTAATAATTGCTAGATCATTATCATACTAGCTAGAACAGCGCCCATGTTATCAAACTGTAATTTGATTGTTGTAAGTGTGAATGATCTTAGCTTTTCCTTTATCTCAGCTTAATTGTACCAAATTGTCATTTAACTTTTACATGTACAGTATGTTAGCCTTTTTTCATCTCATCATAATTGTAAAAAATTGTAACTTTGTTGCAACTTTTCTCCCCATACCACAGTTGGAAATGTATCATACCCAGTTGGCTTTTCCTGGTCAACAAAAACAAACAAATACATAAATAGGTAAAATAAATTTTTTGTTCATCAACTTAACATGGTGGGGGGGGAGTAACAAAAGACTGGGGGATGTTATCGACCATCAGAATAGACAGCTACAACACTGCTCTTAGTGTAGAACTTACTAAATCTCCCATAATCCTTAACTCAGTGCATCCCCTTTTATAAACCTCACCCATAAATAAATAAATAAATAAATAAAATATCGTATTTGTTTCCGAAAGGTGGTATACTCTACTGCAATGTTCTGAATGCTTCTAGAATGCAAAATGTCATTTACAATAAATCCTACATATCACGTCACTTGGTGATTCATGTCTCTTATAAGTGCTATTATAATATCACCTATTGTTACACAACAGTTATGTTCCTTACTTTATGAACAAGTATTATGCAATGTTCTATTTTATCTATGTGTCATGTATGTAAATATGTTTAACTGTACTGTATATTTGTTGCAATGTATACTGAACACTGATTTTTATTTTTTTTGAGCTTTTCTCCCTGGATCTCCACTGAAAAGGGGTTGCCAACAGAGTCAGACTTTCCCAGTAAAATGCAAATAAATAAATAAAATAAACTTAGAGCATCTAAATCCACCACGATGACCATATCTGAATTCAAAGACATTAAAAAGACAAATTATCTAAAGGTATATGATAAGCTCTCAATATGTAAGAATGAGCCATCTTGGTGGAATGCCACCATTACTATGTTTTATGATAAATGAAAATAAGTTAATTAAGGCCTATCTTCTTCTTTCAGCTATTCCTGGTTAGGGGTCGCCACAGTGGATCACCTGTCCACTTATGATTGGCAGTAAAGTTTTACGGTGTTGAGTTGCCAGACCAGTGCCCAACCTTCCACAGAAGGCACACACACGTTCACGCCTAGGGCCAATTTAGAGTGTCAAATCCACCTACAGCATGTCTTTGGGATGTGGGAGCAAACCAGAGCACCTGGAGGAAACCCACGCGACCACAGAGAGGACATGCAGACTCCACACAGAAGGCACCCTAGCTGAGGATCGAACCGGAGAACCTCTTGCTGTGAGGCAACACTGCTAACTGCTGTACCACCGTGGCCACCCTAAGTTAATTAATTAAGGCCTATAATAAATCAAAATCTAACCACATTTAAGATTCAGTCAAAAAGATCAGCAAAAATCTGAAAGATACAATAAGGCAGATCAATGCAGAACCCGAATTAAACTTAGCATCCAAAGCCAAGTGAAGGACATTCATTAATCCTTCTTTAACTACATCAGAAGATGAAGAAAAAACATACAACAGTGCTCTGAATTAATTCATAATGTTATTACCCACTCATATCCTAAAAATATTGCTAATTTACTTCCAGATAAATTCAGTCTAGCATTCAGGCTGGAGGTGTGTGCCAAGCTGCAGTAAAGCAACAACCTTTTTAGGTTCAAAGGTTCGTAGGTACCTACTAGGCTATTGATCTGTGAGGATCTTAGAAAGCCCAGCGTTATATTCCCATGACAATCCTTAGCCCTTATATTTTGTGTACAAATAATCTGGAGATGGGCAAGAACTAGGATAAGTTGGGACATTTATGAGTTGCCCCTATCCATGGCGGACAAGGCCTATAAATCAGGGGTGAATTTCCAGTTACCCATCCCTTCATCCAAATTACATTTGAATACACTAAGTGAAGTACTGTAATTTAAGTTAGGTATAACTGTGAGATGAAAAAGGACTTTTTTTCAATAGTGAATATGAAATAATCAAAGAACATCTCATTATTGACATTGGTTCCCAGATACCTGACTACAGGATCAATTTTCATGGGTGTGTTGTAAATGTGATAGTAACAAGGGAAATCATGCTTCCTGAAGGATACTGTTATACATTTCTTGACAACTTTTAAAGACTGGAAGCAAAAGGAGTCTGCAGCACAAATGAATTCTTAAGACTGTTTATTGTTAGCGCTTTCGGCTCGGACTATTCCAAGCCTTCTTCAGACAAAACAGTTAAACACTGACAGCTAGAGTTTAAATACTAACATCCATTGACGTATTAATTAATTAATTGGTAAAATGCTATTAATCTAAAAGTGTGCCTTAAAGCACCAAAACATCTTTTATATACAAATCTATGTTATAAAGCCATAGTATGATAAAAATCCATAGTGGCATACCAAAAATGTACCTTATATGGTGTATTAAAAATGTGCAAGATAAAATAACAACCTAAAATAGGCCCCTGGCAGCTGTTATTGGAGCTGGATGAATTAAAGTGGCAAATTACCACAAATGCTCAAGCCTTTCCAGGATTAAATGAGGCTTTCTCCATAAAATGTGTATTAAAACTGTTGGCATTAAGAAGATAGAGGTTAATAGTTTTACAATTTAATGTAACCCTCACAATGGGCCTATATTTGTATTAACTTATTGCACATAACCACTTTCAATATTTACAAAGTTGTGTAACATTTATTTATATTCAAGATCTCTTGTATTTTATTATTATGAGGACTCTTAATATGGGTACCTGTATTTTAGGTTGTTATTTTATCTTGCACATGTTTAACTGTTTTGTCTGAAGAAGGCTTGGAATAGTCCGAGCCGAAAGCGCTAACAATAAACAGTCTTAAGAATTCATTTGTGCTGCAGACTCCTTTTGCTTCCAGTCTTTAAAAGTTTTCAGTCTTCGCTCGTATACATTTCTTGACACTTAGTTTTAATCCACGGTTTTGGCACTAGCTATTTTGTTTAGGTCAGGCCTTCTTGAAGCTTCACCATGTCCTCTGGGGAGTTTATGATGCCACCAAGTTATCTACAAACTTGGTTAGAAATTAACCCTTAACATTAGCTTTGATCACTGAAGTAAATGCCAAAGAGGAGTGGCCCAATGATTGAACCCTGAGCTACACTACTAATGATAGGTCTTCTGATGGAAGTTAAACCACCCACCTTTATTTTTTGGGTTCTTTTTGTGAGACCGTTTGCTATCCAGTGCATTACAAAGGGATTTACTACCCGACTGTGGGATGGTACAGAATACCTTTGTGAGGTCTGGATACGTGGTGTGCACTGATTTACCCTCATCTGTTGCTAAGGTCATTTTATTTTAAAGAAGTCAACCAGGTTAAGTAGATAGGATCTGCACTTGACAAGTCCAAACTGGCTTGGATTAGAGTATGTAGGTTACCAATATCCTTATTTATTAATTCCATAATGACCTTTCCATAGCCTTACAGATGAGACGAGACAAGCTTATGGGTCTATAATTTACCCACTTCAGTTGAAGGTCCACCTTTGTGCATGGGAATGACTGTTGCTGTCCTCCATTCATTTGGCCCAGAAACTGTTTTGAGGCTGATAGTGACTAGCCTCTGTACAGATTCTGACAAGTTATGTTTCAGGTTGACTAGTAGGCAGCCTAGAATGTTCTCCAGCCCCACAGAAGTATTATTCTTGACCTTAGAGATTTTAAGCAGTGTGCAGATGCAGGTATGTGATTTTAGAGTATTGGAGAGGAGGGGGTGAAGTTTGAGATACATTTGTCTGCTAGTAGATTGGCAATGTACTCTAGGTTAGAGTATGTGATATGATTTATTAGCTCTGTACAGTGCTGGGTATTGTTTCTAAGATTTCTAACACAGTAAAGATGGCTTTGTGGTTATCCTTCACCTGAGTGGCTATGTTTGCTTTCTATTTAACTTTGATTGATTTGATCAGGGTCTGGAGTTCCTTGCTTAATTTACCAAGAACATTTTTGGCACCTTGAGAAGTACATCCTCTGGGATCGGTGTTGGGCCCACTTTTGCTTAACTTTGTTTTTTTCCATAACTCTGGTAAATCAATCATTTTGGGTGAATAAATATGTCAGTGAGTGTACAAGATAGGTTACAATACAATCCAGTGACAATTTAAGTAGCATAAACAAAGTACTAACTGACTTCAGTAAGTGGGCTTATGAATATTGGTTTACATTAGTTCTAACAAATGTAAGATTCAGTTATTTGGACAAAGTTATCCTTTACAATCAGTATATCTGAATGGTTCAGTCTTGGTAGTAGTTAAGGAATTTAAAGATTTAGGTGTTACTGTCAATGATAACTTTGCATTTAATCAAAATGTTACCTCAGTCAAAAGTAAGTCTATTAATTGCCTGGGTATTATGCAAAAATATTTATCTCACAGGGATGAATGTCATCTGGTCTGACTTTATGTGTCTCCCATACACTCTTTAATTGAGTGCAATAATACCTTTTGATTTATACAGTCAGTTGCACTGGCTGGAGTGTGTATATTGCCAATGTACCAAGCATTTTCTATCTGTTAGAGACTTGATTTACCCTTAGAGATGTAGGAAATTAAAGTTGTACTCATTCTGTTATTGATGTTTTAGAGGGAAAGCAAAATTAGCATTCAAAGCATTCAATGTCGATCTTTTACAGTCAATGCTTAACTTAACCATAAGCAATAATACTTTGATATTTAAACACAAAAAAATAAATGTTGTTATTCCCAAGCATCATTCATCTTGTAAGGGTAAATATATTACTATTATTATCCCAAAAATTTGGAATAGATTACCATCTACTATTAGGCTTTCAACAAGTAATTTCAAGAAAGATGTAGATAAATGGTTTACAAATGAAACGTTTAACCCAAATTTCATGGTTTTGTTGTTTTTCAAACAGCCTTCTATCCATAACAGTGTATAATAACCTATGAATCTATGGACCTACATTTATTTTTGCATGCAATGAGATTTTTTCTTTTATTATAGAGCTTGTTTATATTAGTGTGCAATCATAGGGGTTTATGTTTGAACTTGGCACTGTATTTCTGAGAGGGACAGGTGAGGCTATACAGTTATGTACATGTGCACTTAATTTGACAGTAAAGGATTCTGCATAAGCCATGGGGTCATCAAAATGGAGGTGGCTTTTGAATTTAGCCAGGTCATCACTCAGTTTTAGTAGATTAGCTTTTACATGATCTCTGAATACTGAATTGTTTGAAGTTGTCCCAGGCTTCAGCTTTATGGTAAATGTGGTCTGATATGACCAGGAAGGAAGCCACAATTGATGGAGAACAAAGCAGATCCATATTGGTGAAGACCACATCCAAAATTTTGTCACCCTGGTTGCAGTGCAGACTAACTGGCTCAGAGAGTTTATATCGATGAATTCCAGAAATTTTTGGGAATAAGTCTCTCAGTTTATGGAGGGGTAGCTGAAGTCTCCTAGAAGAATGGTGTTTGATTTAATACACAGGGACTCCCTACTACTTAGGTAAAAGGCGTGGGTGAAAGAGAACATTGAGGGAACCTATTTTTAGCCATGATAGGATCAGGGGATTCTATTAACAATAAATTCGATGTAGAGTTGTTCCTGGTTGTTATCTTGTCTAATGGGTCTGGAGGTGAAATATTTTGTGAAGAACATGGAGAGGCCAACTGCCTTTAGTACCTTTGCCTAATGAGGTGGGCCTGAACATGTAATAGGCATTAAAATCTTAAATTGATGTAGTGCTTTCAATGGTCTTGAGATAGGTCTCAATGATGATACATATATCAGTGTTTTCCAGGAAAAGAAGTGCATGGTGGGAGTGGAGATTTTTTTGTTAAGGCTCCTAGAATTGAGCACCAATTCCTTAATGTTATCCAGATTCTGTTTTGTTATTTTAGAAGCAGTAGAAGACTGACTGTCTAAAAGAGGCACAATGAGGGTGGACAAGGATTTAGCCAATATGCTAAAGCCTTGCAGGGAGAGGTGCTGGCCATTCCTAGCAAAGCAGTTAGGACCATCTGCCATCTCCTCCCAGGTGGATATATATATATATATATATATATATATATATATATATATATATATATATATATATATGTATTACCTTCTCTGAGTGGCACCAGAAGGGAATCCAGTTGTTGAAAAGCATAACATTTTGTTGATATTGTGGAACCATTCTTGGTGAAGGCAGAATGCCGTTCAAGGCTGGATTCATACTACCCTCACACATGTATTCTGACAGCTCCATTAAGTCTCTTTTCATATAGTAAAACCAAATAAAAAACAAAGGTAAGCAACTTGGTAAAGTGGGATGTGCTCAGCAACAGTCCAAATGAAAAACAAATCCACAACTCCACACAAACGCAAATGCGGACTTCATCAGTGTTGAAGGATTATTTAATCCGAAAGCTTTGTTTTGATATTTCGTTTAGTAAAAGAAGTCTGCATTTGTGTTTTGTGTGGAGTTGTGGATTTGTTTTTCTTTTCTCTTCATATAGTCCCAGGAAGTACATCTCAAGCCATTTACACCCATGTGTACTATGAGTGTGTCATTTGTGTACTTGTGGTGCAAAGAGCTTGAGTGCTTGCATAATATGGCTATTCCTGTTGTCTGTGACCCTAATCTTGCACAGACTGCTAAGAGGGTCATTAGTGTGGCTCACTATGGAGTTACCTATATCCATGATATTGGATTAATCTACTCAAGCTACATGCTCTAGGGATATAAACCTCAACACAACAATGAATAGAACATGCAGGAGGGATAGATTCCCTTCGCAGAAACTTCCCTTACTATAGAACAGGGTCCCGATCTACATAAGACAGAGCCCCTTCACTATCACTCTTCAAGAGGAACCTTGATGAGTGGATGGGTAACAGAAAGTTCACACCGGGGATCACACCAACAGCACTACTAGATAGGGGCCAAGGGTACTAGCTGCTAGTACAAGGGTCTAGGGAACTATTAAAGGGGAGGTGAATACCGCACAACATGGCTGGGCTAATATATGCCTTAGGGCAGATAGCCCAGTACCAACCTATGAACCTATGAACCTAAGTGGTGGATTGCCTTGTAGGCATTTGAACTGAGTCATTCTGACTTAGATCTATGTTTTATGGTGGGTGTTGACTGCATTGTGTGCTTGTAAAGTTGCTGAGGCTACTTGTTTCTTAGGTTACTTTTAGGAGGCCTTTGTGGTTTACGTAGGTTACTTTTAAGAGTCTTGGTATATAAGGGTCTATATGTTTGGCCTGAGCTACATCTGCTTTGTTTATTGTGGTGTTGCATGGTACTGACAACCTGCTTGTTATTGGTTGCAGCTTCTTGTGAGAGCTTTTCCTTCAATAACATTGTATAACTACATCTATCCCACACTGTGCTCACTGAATTAAGCAGTAGGTGATTGCCAGATAACAGTAGACAATAGCTACATTGTCTCAAAATGTTGATTTCAACTAGGCTGGCTGCAGAGATGGTTGGAAACTGCAAATCCATGGTTCCAGGTGCTTACTAATGTGGGTTTTATGAGGATGTCTGGCTGTGAAGTTTGCAGCTGATTTAGTGGAGGTGATTATCTGTCTAAAACAAACAATCTAAGTCTACATACAAAGAGCTAGTGCAAGCCTGTCTCCCTAAAACAGTCTATGTCCGCACGTGAAGGGTAGCATGCCTCCTAGTGCAAACCAGAGCTTTGTCTAATTACTGACTATTTAATGTACAATAGGAATTGGAGGAATAGGGTCTATGTGCCAGCATCCATATAGTGTAATGTGCCAAGCCACCATGCAAAGGGCAGTTTTCAGCTAAATCATCTTATTTATAACACAAAAAAATAAGCAAAAAAAACTCTCAAAACAGCACAACAACTAATAACAAAAGAGTTTAATTTAGCCTCAGTAGTAAGCAATACCCACAACTAGCTGGGAAACATTCCTCTTCCACCTGAAGAAACTAGTAAACTAATTTAAGCAAAAACTCACTAATTTAGCCACACAGTAGGTTAGCCAAGAATGACAATTAGTGGTGATTCACCTATTGGCTATGTTGGTCTCACTGCAGCTAGACTCAGCCAAGGATCAATCTCCCTTTCTTCCTTCTCTCACCAGAAGCAAAACAGTAACACTAATCCAAACTGCTTCTTAAGAAGCAGGTGACAGGTTCTTTGGTTATCAGCAGTCATCCCAATTTTCTATGGGACTACAGACATGTTGCAGCTTTCTCCTGGTAGATGCCATCTGTAGCCCATACAGCAATTCAGTGCAAGAGAGCTAAGTGGCACAATGGTGCAATACCAGACCAATCAAGGAAGTCCCATACACACTGACCAATCAAAGGTGTATTGGTTTAGCGTTTTCATCCAAATTCAAACAGACATCATCAGAACCATTGAAACACTTTAACTGTTCCATTAAATAAACTTTTAAAAAGCCATGTGACCATCCTTTGTTACCTTAAAGTATATTAGGAAAATATAGAATGTAAAGTATATTACCTTATTACAATCTAAGTTGAAATTAAAACATACTTATTTAATGACTTCATCTTAAAATATCTTTTGTTTGAAAAACTCAACTGTACTGAATTCCTCAGTATTTACTGGTTTTGAGGATAAAATAATAGGGTGCCATGAATTCCCAAGTGGCCCCTTTAATTCCTAATTTTTCTTTGATTATTTATTTATATTTTTTTGTATGACAACTTTAAATTTATTGAAACAAACTAGTTGCAGACAGACCATTGAAGCACAAAAACACAGAGATGGCTCAGAAGGAAAACCAGCAACTCTCTTTATCTATAAAGAGAGTTGCTGGTTTTCCTTCTGAGTCACCTCTGTGTTTTTGTACTTCAACTTTAAATTTATGGCTGACGTCACCATGCATCACCAGCCTACAGGGGCATGTGTGATGACATCAGCTAATGCCTGTTGAACTTGGTCAGATATTTATTTTGAACTTTTTGGAGGGAAATAGGAATACAGCAGCAATGGCAGCTGTGCACAATTTAAGTTTTGGAGAGTCTGTCCAGCACCCACCCACATGTCCACAGGTCAGGATGAGAAATGAGTTCACCTCCAGGTAAGAAACAAGAATAAAAAATGCATGCTAACAGGCCTGGCTAACACATATGAAATCTATTTAAGCAGACAGTAATTTGTAGGCAGTGGCATAGCTATGGGGGCGATTTACTCTTAAGGGGAGTTTGTATTTTATCAGATATTGTTTTGCTGTAAGGTGTTTGTGTGTGGTGTGTGTGTGTGTGTGTGTGTGTGTGTGTGTGTGTGTGTGTGTGTGTGTGTGTGTGTGTGTGTGTGTGTGTGTGTGTGTATATAAAATGCCCCAATTAAGTATACCTCATGGTTATTGTTACTCAGGCTCAAACTCTTAGGTACAAGGTACAAGAGCCTGAATTCCCTACCCATACCACCACTTGTAATCCAATGTCTGGAATGTTTGTCTCATACTTTTGGTTTGTTCCTCTTAAAATTTGTGGTTTTCTAGCAAATCAGTGAGAACTGAATTCACTAAATAATGATAGCCATTTAAGTTTCAATCTTCCTATCTTTCAGCAAACGTGTGGTAACACAAAACATTTTATTCTAGCAACTTTCCAAGATTATACAATTAATGTTTAAAATGTGCCCCTGGTTTTTGGCTTTTTCCAGATTTCTTGTGCTGCAAAGTTGCAAGATATAGTTGAATGTTGAGTAGATTTTACAAGGAGCTGAAAGCTTCAGGGGAAGAGAAGTTTAGTGCTGCTTATGCCATAGCTGCTTGCATTGTTAGTAGCACAATGGGTAGTTTACTTGCTTTTGATGTAGAAGGCTGTGGGTTCTACTCCCACAGTATGTAGATGGATTGCTGATATTGTACTGCATTGTACTTTCAAAGGGGGTGGATGTTACAGTCCTAAGAATGTCCTCCTTTGAAGGAGATGCCTAGTAACTGTGAACCTGTTGGCTAACTAGTACAATGCAAGCTTGACTGGAATTAAATCATCATCATCACCACCGCTCCCTTTTTTTCCTGATTTTCTACATGGGTTCTACTATTGCTTTTCAGCTTTCAACATCCCTCTTGATTCAATGCAGTTAATTTTAATTTTATAGAAGACAATTGTATTTTAGTTTTATACAAGTTCAAAATTTGATACACATTCAAATGTTTAAATAAAACACTATTCTGGTTATATTTTGTGTTTAATATTTTGTCCGTTTTCAATTTGTGTTTGAATGCTGGTATCCCACAATTCCATTGGAGTGGGTGGGGTCACATAATTGTATATGCAAACTGTACGTTAATTAGCATACAGATTTTTGGCCAGTTGTACCTACTTTGCTTGGGGCTTTGTGCAAATTGTTGATGTTTCCAGGTTGAGAGGTAGATACTAAACCCTTTAAGAAAGATGTCTAAATGCACTAACTATTGAGATCATATCATTGAAACTTGGTGGAGATGACTTATTCACTGTCATCTGTCACCTTAATTCTTTCTGCTCTAAACTATTTTCCAATCTCCCCCATTACCAGGAATGTCCATTTTTTTTTCTGAGATCAAAAAGGTAAAGCAACTAAATGAAGGACAATACAAGGAATTTTTGCAATTTTTCCATCCTGTCTATTAATACTATACATATGTTGATAAATTCTAGTATAGAAAGAATTGTTTGCTTTACCTCTACAAAATACAGGACATGTTTCACAGCATGCCAGATACATACTGCAACTCTACTAGTGTTAGAAGTAAATCTACCCTTTTTCCTTCATCTAGTAAACTATGGAATACTGACAATTTGAATGCCTCATCTCCAGGTTTGAATGATACAATATCAATAGTTAGCGACTTAAAAACATCTTTCTCCAAGGGTTTAGTAGTTTTTTAGCACTACAAGATAAAAGCAAATTTAAAATGCAACAAATGTAAAGCAAGACAAATTTAAGGTAAAGCAAAATGCAATAAAGGGTAAAAGAATAATAACAATGCAAATTTGCAAACTTTAAATGCAGAATTTCAAAGTAGCCTCCCTTTAAATCACAATTCCTTTAAAGTTCACTTTGCTGCCTCGCAAGCCATGATGCTTCAGTTCTGAGCATGCCTGACATTGCTGAAATGATTCCCCAAGTATATGCGTGGACTAGAGTAATTGTTTTACTTCCACTTTTACCATGGGGCATTTACCACTAAAGTGGCTATATAAGAGTGAGGAAGGTGAAGCAGGTGGCATCTAACAAAATAAACACTGGAGTAAAACTAATCAGCCTCTGCTGGATGGACTTGGTAACCCATTGTAAAGTTCTAGTTGCTGTTTTTCTAATAATATCAGTATAATAAATTAATTTTTTCAGTCAGTATGGGAGTTAAGGAGTTCCACCATTATGGAAACCACGGTACATTTTCAGAATTTAAAGATATCTCATTCACCTTACTTGCACACAGTTTAGATGATGAGACAATATTTGATTATACTGAATGAGCAGTCATAAATAATTTGAACTGAATTTCAAAACATATTCTATACCTTTCGAAGGTGTTGCAACACATATTAATGCAACATATTTAATAGCTGTTAAAGTCCAGTTAATCAAAAGACAAAACGTGACTGTACTCCATCTTCCTTTTTTTTTTGGTGCAACTAGTGATCCATTAGTACAAGCCAGGCATTCAGTAGTCCATAGAAAGTGAGACATTTTTACAACAGGAGGTCAACTTTAGCTATTAACATTTTTGATCATTTTATGTTTATTACCAGCCTAGTATATTACTGTATTGTTAATAAACTGTGTTTTTCTGACTACTGTTTTTTTTAAGATTAGTTTTATCTTTGCCAGCCATACAGTAACTGGGTTCTGCAGCAGTTTCATCCTTCATCCTGATTTGCTGATCTTGGAATGACTGCCCATTGTGAGAGTGCCATTAATGTGAATAAATATAGCTGAAATTCCCAGCTATTGAGGGTACCCTTTTCTCTATTGTTAAGTGACTGTAGAGTTAAATAGAATATGTCGGGGAGGTCTCATTGCTTATGACAATGCAAGAGGCTTACTTACTGCAAAAAAGCATGCATTCATTTCTGAAAGCATTTTTTTCAGGGATATGGATTCAGAGTAATGGGAGTTGCTGAAATGAATATATACATAACTACATACATACATACATACATACATACATACAAATATTTCCAGCACAGGCATTAATGCCCTTCTCGTCAGCCAATATACCAAAACAGCTGTTCCCATAATAAATGCCCAGGCTGTTCTTAAAAAACATCTAAGCCAGTGCTTGCTTTAATATAATTTGGTAGTCAATTCCATGCATCAACTACTCTCTCAGAGAACCAGTTAGTACATTTTTTATTCCTATAGAATCTTCTGCATAGGTTGCCTAATGATTCTGTACTACTTTTTATAACCCCAAACTTTCCCAGCGGTAGTTGTCTCTAAATGCCATATATACCTATATGTATATATATATATATATCAAGGAACTTATAAACAATGACATTGGAAATCTCCAAACTCTGGACCCTACCCAGTTTGTGTTTGTAAAAGGCAGATCATGTATATCTATCTATATTAAACAAAGCTCCTCATTAGCACTCTTCAAGAAAAATTTGGATGATTGGATGGGAGATAGGAAATTCACCCTGGGGATCACTTCTGTGGCTCTGCTTGACAGGGGCACAAGAAAATAATTTTCTTGGGTGGCAAAAGCCAGGGTACCATTTGGCTAGGCTTATATAGGCCCTAGGGCCAATAGCCTAGTACCTACCTATGAGCCTATGAACCTATACCTGAATAAGTCTCCTTTTAAATATCTGTATGATGCACTGTACAAGTTCAGATATTTTAGTCTTTCATAACTTAAATTTGCACATCCATGGATGCCTTTGATATATTTCTGCTGCTTTCTAGTTTACTTATGCTTGTTTTCTTATAAGGTTTCCATATTGTTATTCAGTACTCAAGTTTTGATCTAATGTAACTAACAAACAATGACTTCATCATTTCTGATTTCCTAGACTGTATACTTTTATACAGCCTATAGTTCTATAAATATTGTTAACCAATTGGTTGATATGATTAGAAAAACTCAAAACTGGATCTGCCCATATACACAGGTCCTTAAACGAATATGCAGATTCAATCACTGCGTGCTGTATTAAATACTTGCATCAAAATATAGGCAGCACTCAAGGTAGTGCAAATTGAATTTAAATCCAAATAAAAACATCAAACCAGTTTCGGCAAAAAGCATTCTTCAGTGCAAATCAAAAAAAAAAATCAAATAATTTTAATTCATCCAACAGCAAATAAATAGATTTAACACATAAAAATCCCTCCCATAAAGTTACACATCCATTCATAATAGATCATTTAAACCAGGAAGAAACAAAGCACCTAATTTGACAATCCAATATAGGTCCTTTTTATTTAAATTTTCATGCCATCCCAACTTATTAAGATTGCAAAAACATATTGTATCTATAGCAGTAAACCTAAAATTAGCAGTAGGATGTTTGATTGTATGTTTATACAAAGTATTGGAAGAACAGCAATTTCTGATATAGTTTCATAGTTTAGTACTAGGCTATCTGCCCTGGGGCATTTGCAAGCCTAGCCCTTGAGATGTGGCTTTCGCCACCCCATGTAGTGGTACTAAGGTGTATAAATTTAGAATACTGTGCCTTTGTCTAGTAGTGACACATTGAAGACCCCCTTACTTATTAGTTTACTGTGCCTCTGTTAAGTAGCGACACAGGGGTGACCCCCGGGGTAAACCTACGATCTCCCATCCACTCGTCAAGATTTCTCTTGAAGAGAGTCAGTGAGGGGCTCTGCCTAACATGGACTGGGATTTTGTTCCAGAGTATGGGAAGCCTCTGAGTTATGAATCTGTCCCTCCAGCATGTTCTATTCATGTTTGTACTGAGGTTTAAATCTTTGGCTCTCGTGGTTCTTATGGATTTTGATTTTTTGAGGTGGAGCATGTCCATCAATTCCTGGTTGGACATGGCCTTGTACGTCAGGCACAGATCACCTCTGAGCAGGCAGTATGCTACTGAATAGAGCTGGAGTTTCTTTAGTCTGGCAGCATATGACATATGTTGGAGACCCTTGATCCTCTTGGTGAGGTACTTCTGGGGTCTCTCCAGCTGTTGTAAGTGCCGGGTGAGGTACATACCAAATGGGGCATTGTACTCAATCATGGGCCTGATAAGGGAGGAAGGGAGGAGTACAGGGGCACGATGACCTCCTTTGATCTGGATGTGAACCCCTTCATGATAAGGTGGGCAAGGTAGAAAGTCTTTCTAACCACTTTGGCAACGTGGGTGTCAAATGAGAGGTCACTATCAACTTGGGTCCCCAGGTCTCTGATTACTTTTTCGGTACTCAGTGGGTTACTGTCTATGTGATAATTTGTGGGTATTTTGTTTTTCCCAAAGGGGATGACTATACATTTCTTGGCATTCAGTTTAAGGCCGTGATTCCGGCACCAGTTGTCTGTTTCAGTGAGGCCTTTCTGTAGGATGTATGTGTCAGCTGGTGTATCGACTATGGTGCCTAATTTGCAGTCATCTGCGAACTTTGTCAGCCACAACCCTGCCATGTTTGCTTTCACATCTGAGAAGTAAATGCAAGAGGGGTCCCAGGACAGAGCCTTGTGGGACACCACTTGTGACTGGCTTTGAGTCTGACATGGCTCCTGCAATCTTGACTTTATTGGTTCTGTTCTTTAGCCAGTTTGCAACCCATCTTGTG
Organism: Protopterus annectens; assembly: GCF_019279795.1. NCBI lineage: Eukaryota > Metazoa > Chordata > Ceratodontiformes > Protopteridae > Protopterus > Protopterus annectens. The sequence continues at coordinate 374,122,231 of NC_056736.1, read as the reverse complement.
ACATATGGATTTACATTTAAGCTGTTTAGCTTATCTATGATCCCTGAGTGGGGTATTGTGTCGAAGGCTTTAGCCATGTCCAGGTAGGCTGTATGGACTGCCTTGCCCTCATCAATGGCTCTAGTGACCATTTTGAAAAAGTCAACCAGGTTCAAAAGGCAGGATCTGCCCTTTACAAAGCCGAACTGGGTGGGATCAAGTGTCTGTAGGTCCCCAATGTCGTTGTTTATGAGTTCCATAATAATTCTTTCCATAGCTTTGCAAACCAGGCTGGTCAAGCTTATGGGGCGGTAGTTCCCAGGGTCTGTAGTGGAGCCTCCCTTGTGGAGTGAGACCACTGTTGCTGTACGCCAGTGTTCAGGTACATATCCTGTAGTAAGGCTAAGGTTAAATAACATTTTTATATGCAGGTTTAGCTCCTCTTGGAGTTCACGTATCATGCAGCCGGGGATACCATCAAGTCCCATAGATGCTGTGTTTTTTGTTTTGTTGAGGGCGGTTCTCACCTGGACATCAGAGATGACAGGGAGGTTACATTCAGCTGGGATGTGTATTTCTTCTTTTGGAGGTGAGGGAGGGGAGAAATTTGCACTGAACCTGTCTGCCAGAATGTTGGCAATATCTGTGGGTTCAGTAAATTTTTTGTCGTTGTGTACTAACTCTGAGCATATCTGAGTGTTTCCGCCCAGGTTTCTAACATAACTGAAGAATGCCTTGTGGTTATCTTTAGTGTCCTTGGCAATTTTTCTCTCAAAGTTGGCCTTGGATATTTTTATGACAGAACGTAGTTTTCTACTAGTGCTGATCAGAGATGCCTTCCCTTTATGGGATTTTGCTCTGTCTTGTAGTAGCTTCCTTCTTTTGTTATACAATTTGTTTATGGCTGGGGTCCACCAGACAGGATGCTTTCCTTTGGTGGAGAGGGTCTTGGCTTTATTTGAGATTGCACGATCCATGCATTCTTGGAGATGTCCGTAGAAGGCATTTGTGTAGGATTCAGCATTGTGGGATGGGGTTTCCATTGGCCCTGTGGGCTTAAATGATAGCATCTCAGTCTTGAGAAGTGTAAAATCGGCTTTTGAGAAGTTTCTCACTGTAGTCTTTTGTGCTGGGGGTGGAGGTGGTAAATGTATATCCAGGGTGATTAGTTTGTGGTCAGATCTCACCAGTGAGGGCAATACTTCCGGTGTGGAGCATTTCTTCCCCATGTTTGTGATGATCAGGTCTAGTATATTATCCCCCCTTGTGGGAGGGGTGACTAGCTGTTCCATTGCATTGGAGTTTATGAATTCCAGGAACCTTTGGGCTAGGGTGTTAGGGCTAGAATAGTGCACCCAGTCTATGTTAGGGTAGTTGAAGTCTCCCAATATGATGGTATTTGGTGAGACATTCATATCTTCCAATGTCTTCAGGAAGGCTGAGTGTGGTTCTTGAGATTGGGAGGGTGGTCTGTAACATGCAACCAGTTGTATAGCAGTTTTGCCTACGGTTAGCTGCACCTGGATGGTCTCTGATGCTTCATGAGTTGCCACTAACCTAGAGGTGTGGGTATCCTTGATGAATATGGACACTCCCCCTCCCTTTGTGGTTCGGCCCAGGTTTTGGGGCTGAAAAGCATGATACGAGGTAAAGCCTGGTAGTGCTGGGGTGCTCTCAGGAGCCTTGAACCAGGTCTTGGTTACAGCGCACACATCTATGTTCTCCATACTGAGGAGTGCTTCGAGAGCCTGCATCTTGAGATTTAGACTTCTGGCGTTGAGCAGCATTACCCTTAATTTTTTTCCATTTTTGTTTTCTAAGGAGGTGGGTTCATCTTTTGAGCCTTGCATAAAAAGGCACTATGGGGGTGGCAAGAGCCTTAGCCAATATCCGGAAGCCCAGTGGTGACAGGTGCAAGCCGTCCCTTGCGAAGCAGCGTGGCTTGTCCAGCATGTCATCCCAAGCAGACAGACATTGGATCCCCCTAGAATGAAACCAGTAATTGAGCCAATTATTAAAGCTGATCATCTTGTCTTTGTATTGTGGCATCATTCTTGGTGAGGGCAGGATGCTGCTCAGGGTCAGGGTAATACCAGCCTGGGCTACATAATCAGAGAGCTCCTCTATGTCTCTTTTCATGTAGTCCAAGGAGGTACGTCTCAGGTCATTCACGCCGGCATGGACAATGACGGAGTCATATTTGTACATGCTTTTGAGTGACCTGAGTGCATGTGTTATATGGCGGATCCTAGCCCCCGATAGGCAGCTTACCATTACCCTCTCCTTGCTCAGCCTGGTAAGTGGGATGTCAGTGTGTCTGACTATAGAGTCACCTATCACTAGTGTATCAGGCATAGTGTTTGGCCTTAAGGGCTGTGATTTATTGACACACTGATTTATTGAAGTATGTGTTGCATGTGTTCTGTTTTGAGGTGGTGGATTTTTGGGTGTCTGCTTTGGGAGCCTCTGTTGTTTTGGTAAGTTTTTTAATAGAGCCTCCAAGTATGTTTTTGTGTTATTATGTGCTTGATTTGCAGTTGGGGTAGGTCTATGTGTGACTGGGTTTGTTGTGTGTGTGGTTACCTTCTCCTCCTGTCTGGTCTTGTCAGTCCTGAGTTGAGAGAGTTCAGCCTCCAGTTTGGCTATATAGTTGCATCTCTCACATGTATTTGTGTTTGTTGGGAGGAGGAGAGGGTTGTCTGTGTACATGAGACAATTATAGCATTGTCTCAAGATTCCCAGATTAACCAGCTGAGCAGGAGAAGATGCTAGCAATCTACCACTCGACATGCTAGAATAGTATAAGAGAGTGCTGTGCCTTTAAGGGAAGTGGTTGGGGTGGTAGGTGGATGTAGTGCTACTTGAGTTTGAGAGTGCTTGCTTAGAAGAGAAGCTTTGAGAACAAGTGCTATGCTTATAATATAACGAGTAGACTGGTTATTCTAAGAGTAGAGCTTTCTAAGGGAAAATTTGAAGAGCAGACTTGGCGGAGCCAGGAAAAGTTTAACCCTGTTTAACCAGCGCTGCGCTATGCGCACAATCGCGCAAAGCCACGCTAATGCGGATTTTAAAGAGGGAACTTCAAAAGAGCTAGAAATGGTCCAAAACAACCAATTACTACAGCTCTTGTGCTGAGGTCACTCCTTCAGGGACAGATAGGCTGCTCAAGGCTCCCCACTCCCACTGGTGAGCAAAGAAACTTCCTTCTTATCCAAGTAAGGTAATGGACAACACAGGAACTACACCACAGCCCAGAATACAGCATAGCCTGTAAACTGGTCTAAACTAGTCGAGGAGAGGTGGGAAAACAAGGATTATTTTTTTGTTTTTTTTTTTTGTTTTTAGATAGAAAACACCCAGAAATACAGGAGGCAGAAGGATATCACTTAAATGTTCAAAAATTTGTGTTTTGAATCAACGTGAAGTTTTGCCCACATAAAAGGCAGATTACCCACAGCAAGCTAAATAAATTAAACATTCATAAATACAAGTGTTAAAACATCTAATATCAAAAACTCAAGCAGTGTTGGCAGAGGAAAACTTTCATTTTCATAGCTACTTTACAGGCAGAACAATTACCACAAGGGTAACAACCTTGAGTTGTACCCCATTCATAGTTTGTTGTCCCTCCAATCCAGCCTATTTAGCTCGTTTATAATGATTAAGTTGATTCCCTATCGTTCTACCACATCTAAATGAAAACTGACATTTTAGTGGTATCAAGTCTGATAACTTGCTTTCTGATAAAAGAATATCCCAGTGTTTAGATATAAAATTTTGAAAAGCCAAGGAATCGCTTCCAAAACTTGTAACAAGATGAACGGAAGAATCTTGCTCCCGTTTCCTACCACATTTTAATAATTGATATCTACTGACAGATTAAACAGCACAATACCCTCTTTGTACATCCTGAAACTTGTAACCACGATCATTAAACCACTGAAATAAATCCATCACTTGTTGGTCCAACTCCTCAACACTAGAACAAATTATTTTGATTCTCAAAAATTGTGACTTAGGGATACTCAATAATATGTGGGAGATGACAACTAGTGGCATCTGACAAAGAATTATAATTAAACTATTTTCTAAAAACAGAAGTAACCAAAGTTCCATCAATGATCTTAGAAACCATCATATCCCAAAAGAATATTTTTTAAGATTATAATTTACACTAAATTACAATCCCCATGTTATAATTAAGATATTATTCCAGTCTGTTTCTGGTAAAGTTAAGTCCCCAGCTAATATTATTCTTCCCTCCTGTATTTCATGCAAGAATTGTATGAATTCCTGTAGGTCATCAGTACTTTACTTTGGTGGTCTATACATTCTAACAATTGCTATATGTTCTAGGGTTATCTTTATTGTCACATTTATATGGCCTATAGTATTGGTGTTATCACTGAACACATAATAATCACAGGTCGCATAACTAACTTTAATCCCTATAATAACACCTCTACCTGATTTTTTGTTGGAATGTCTGTATTAATCTCAGCAAGTCATCCCAAATCTGTTGACCTTATATAGTGTGTGTATGTGTGTGTGTGTATGCAAGTGTGTGGGCTTGTGCTTCTGCTAGACCATGCATGTGGGTATGTCGGTGAGTGTTTCTGTCAGTGTATGCAAGTGTGTGGTGTCTTTTTTATGGATGATTGTGTGTGTGTGTGTGTGTGTGTGTGTGTGTGTGTGTGTGTGTGTGTGTGTGTGTGTGCACCTTTCTATGTGTCAGAGTGGTCACACTGTAGCCAACTATTTATGTATGTGTGTGTGTGTGTGTGTGTGTGTGTGTGTGTGTGTGTGTGTGTGTTTCTGTAGTGAGTCTCTGTGTGTGTGTAGAGAAGCTTGTCAATCTAACCATAGCTCAGGGCCATTGTGGGGGAAAATACTTTAGTCTAAGTGATAGTACCCAACCCCATCTCACCAAAGAGGGATTATGTTATGCTATTAAGCATGGAAATTTCACTCATTTTTAGCTGTTGAAATTTTTGACCAGATGTACTAATGTGTGCATGTTGAGAGGGGAAGGCATCTTCTCGTAATCATGTGACCATTTTTGAGAGATGTCTAAGACAAACTAAGAGTACACTGCTGTTTAGCCTAGAACTCTGATTTGTAAAATATATCAAAAGTCTCATGATAGGCTGACCACAGGGAAGCTTTGCTTAACTTGATACTGTTCCTTCCACTGTGCCTGAAAAGGGTTCTTTGACCAGTTTGCTTACTTGATCAACAAATGTATAAATAAATAAATAAAAACAACTTTGGGATCATTTTATAGACTATAACAATAATACCAGCAATATCAGGGATGTTTTAATAAACAGCAACCAGGATGCCATTATCTATTATGATGGACACAATCAGTTACCAAAAAGATCTCAGTCATGTCAGAGTACCTGCTTATTTCAAATATTGTGTGTACTATGCAATAACTTTTTCATACTTTAATTCCTATTTGTTACTGAAAAAAAAATGTTAATTTGCTTTAAATGATCAGTGACTGCACACATATTGTGAGTGGTACCATATGGTATACGAGTGGTATTTAAAGTTAGCATCAAAATAAAGAGGCATGCATCCTCCTTTGTCAGACAGTAGCAATGTATAGTTGTATATTCACAAAGAGAGACACAGGCATACACTACATACTACCACAATAAGCAATGAAGCACATACAATCCAACAAAATACTCCCATACTGCTCTAGCATCCAGAGACATTCAGATACAGGGACACACGAACACCTTCACATTCTCTGCCGCTCTTACATACATACATACACAAACAGACTCCTAGGGGATAATTGTTTTTTGTTTGTTTATGTTTACCACCTGCAACATGATGTTCTATAACAATATATATTGAAACACTAAACAATGAAGCACATACAGTCCAACAAAATGCTCACATACTGTTCTAGCTTTCAGAGAGACACAGACACAGGGACAAAAAAACGCCTTCACATAGACAATAATCTCACCCAGACCCGCACACACACACACACACACACACACACACACACACACACACACACACACACACACACACACACACACACACACACACACAGACACACACACAAACACACACACACTCAGACATGCACATACATACTGCTGCAATAAACAGTGAAGCACATACTATCCTACAGAGTACTCATACACTATTCCAGTACCCAGAAATACACAGACACAGGGACACATAAACACCTTCACATGCAATATGTCCTACAAACACAGACAAACACACACAACACATACAAAAACACACTACACTAATTATTTGGATCAGCAATCTGAACAGGACAAAGTGGTGTGTCTTTGCACTGCTCGTATTTTGCAATTAGACTCCATAGTGCAAATTAGATAATACCTGCAAGCACTTGTTCATTTTCTGCACTGCTATTCATGGATCTTGCATAATATGTCTATGAATGACCATACTACACAACTTAATTCAGACCTGTGCACTGGAGTGTGCAGGGGCCTAATTTCCAAATCCATACTCACACATGATCAAAATTACATACTGTATGCATGAGACAGTCCCTTTGCATACTACACAAAGTCCCTTGTGTAGCTTTGGTGCACAAGTTGCCTACATATTTTATCCTTTGTTGTAGATTAGCCCAAAGAAATGTATAGCAATGTTCATCCAGTGTAATTTTGGTAATTCAGATAGCAGTACAGGAATACTTTTGTTTTGCATAATCAATAGCCTTTTGAAATTTTAACTAAAGTATCATTCTTGTCTGAAAAGCAGGGCTTTTCTCTCACCATTTCTTTTGTTTTTACCATACCTATGTGTATCTTATGGGCATTTTCTGTGCATCTTTTGTTAAGTTTTTTGGAATTGTGAGTCCTATTCCTTTTACTAAGTTGCTTCCATCAGGTGAAACGATTATCTTATCTTTACATTTCTTCATATCTTCCTATAATCTCACGCCTTTGCCATTCTTGTATTGTGTAATACTTCTGCAGAATTCTTTCACTTTCTGTAAAACGTTATGGTTTTCTTTTGTCTGTGCTTCTGTCTCTTTCATGTTCGTGACTCTTGAAACTGTCTGTGCTTCTGTCTCTTTCATGTTCGTGACTGTTGAAACCACATATTTTGCTATCTTGTTTATATAGCCTTTGGCCACATTGTCATGTCATTGTCTCTTCTCTGTTGTAACTGTTGGATGCCTTGATATGTAATCATCAGTGGTTTCATTTCCTTTATACTGCACGTTGAGAAATAAGTTCAGTGACTGTCCTTCTATTTTAAGTGAAGCTTTGGATTTTAGGTTATTAAACACCGATTCTGATATGTCATGGTTAGTGATCGGTGTAAATTTTGTTCTGAACTAGTGTCTGTGGAAATATTCACAGGCCCACACTATAACCATTGTTGTTATTTGATATCTGTTCCCAATATTTGTCATTGGTCTACTAGAAGACTATCACTCTGTGTTTGTCGTAAAACATTGGGTATCGGATAGTCCCCTGGCATAGTGAACACATATTTTCTCCTAGCACTCTTGTGGAATGACTTAAATTATGATATTGCAGTCTCTGATCTTAAAATGTTTTTTAGCTGTTCAAGTACTTCACCTCAATATTGCCTTAGTTATCACTGTTTAGAACAAGTAACACTAGCACAGCAGCAATCAGCTATATTCTTGTTCATATACCATACATGTATCTCAAATATTTACCACCAAAATCATGATATTGAGATACTAATCTGTCAATTCTCTATGATGGCACAAGCTATTTCATGCTAGTTTATTTGTTAGCTTTCTTTTTTCCACTTTATATTACTCTCTCAGTTTTTATTGTTTATGTATAAACTACTTACTACTTATATTTACAGAAGTTATGTACTCTCGATTACTATTGATTTCTTGTATTGTTTGTAATTTGTTTTGGTAATGGAGCTTTTCTCCCTGGGCCTCCACTGAAAAAAAGCCACTGCCCCAGTCGGACATCCCTGGTAAACAAATGTAAAATAAATAAATAATGATGTTTATCTGACCATTTAAACTCTGCTCTCTTTTTAGTAATTATCTCACTAATGATGTTCTGACATTATAATCATTCATTAGACCTGTAGATGGCAGGGTGGGTAATTTTATCATTCATTAGACCTGTAGATGGCAGGGCTGGGTGATTTTATCATTCATTAAAGCTGTAGATGGCCAGGCTGGGTGATTTTTATGATTCATTAGACCTATAGATGGCAGGGCTGGGTGCTTTTATCATTCATTAGACCTGTAGATGGCATGGCTGGGTGATTTTATCATTCATTAGACCTGTAGATGACACGGCTGGGTGATTTTATCATTCATTAGACCTGTAGATGGCACGGCTGGGTGATTTTATCATTCATTAGACCTGTAGATGGCACGGCTGGGTGATTTTATCATTCATTAGACCTGTATATGGCAGGGCTGGGTGATTTTATCATTTATTAGACCTGTAGATGGCACGGCTGGGTGATTTTATCATAAACTGGACCTGTAGATGGCACGGCTGGGTGATTTTTTCATTCATTAGACCTGTAGATGGCAGGGCTGGGTGATCTTATCATTCATTAGACCTGTAGATGGCACAGCCGGGTGATTTTATTATTCATTAGACCTGTAGATGGCAGGGCTAGGTGATTGTATCATTCATTAGACCTGTAGATGGCATGGTGGGTGATTTTATCATTCATTAGACCTGTAAATGGCAGGGCTGGGTGATTTTTTCATTTATTAAACCTGTAGATGGCACAGCTGAGTGATTTTATCATTCATTAGTCCTGCAGATGGCACAGCTGGGTGATTTTATCATTCACTGGACCTGTAGATGGCACGGCTGGGTGATTTTATCATTCCTTAGACCTGTAGATGGCACGGCTGTGTGATTTTATCATTCATTAGACCTGTAGATGGCAGGGTTGGGTGATTTTATCATTCATTAGACCTGTAGATGGCACAGCTGGGTGATTTTATCATTCATTAGACCTGTAGATGGCAGGGCTGGGTGATTTTATCATTCATTAGACCTGTAGATGGTACGGCTGTGTGATTTTATCATTCATTAGACCTGTAGATGGCACGGCTGTGTGATTTTATCATTCATTAGACCTGTAGATGGCAGGGTTGGGTGATTTTATCGTTCATTAGACCTGTAGATGGCTCGGCTGGGTGATTTTATCGTTCCTTAGACCTGTAGATGGCACGGCTGTGTGATTTTATCATTCATTAGACCTGTAGATGGCAGGGTTGGGTGATTTTATCATTCATTAGACATGTAGATGGCAGGGCTGGGTGATTTTATCATTCATTAGACCTGTAGTGGCATGGTGGGTGATTTTATCATTCATTAGACGTGTAGATGGAAGGGCTGAGTGATTTTATCATTTATTAGACCTGTAGATGGCACGGCCGGGTGATTTTATCATTCATTCATTGGAACTGTAGATGGCATGGCAGGGTGATTGTATCATTCATTAGACCTGTAGATGGCATGGCTGGGTGATTTTATCATTCATTAGACCTATAGAAGGCAAGATTGGGTGTTTTATCATTCATTAGACCTGTAGATGGCAGGGCTGGGTGATTTTATCATTCATTGGACCTGTAGATGGCACGGCTGGGTGATTTTATCATTCAGTAGACCTGTAGATGGCAGGGCTGGGTGATTTTATCATTCATTAAAGCTGTAGATGGCAAGGCTGGGTGATTTTTATCATTCATTAGACCTGAAGATGGCAGAGCTGGGTGATATTATCATGCATTAGACCTGTAGATGGCATGACTGGGTGATTTTATCATTCATTAGACCTGTAGATGGCAGGGCTGAATGATTTTATCATTCATTAGACCTGTAGATGGCACAGCTGGGTGATTTTATTGTTCATTAGACCTGTAGATGGCAGGGCTGGGTGATTTTATCATTCATTAGACATGTAGATGGCAGGGCTGGGTGATTTTATCATTCATTAGACCTGTAGATTGGCAGGGCTGGGTGATTTTATCATTCATTAGACCAGTAGATGGCAGGGTGGGTAATTTTATCATTCATTAGACCTGTAGATGGCAGGGCTGGGAGATTTTATCATTCATTAGACCTGTAGATGGCAGGTCTGGGTGATTTTATCATTCATTAGACCTGTAGATGGCATGGCCAGGTGATTTTATCATTTATTAGACCTGTAGATGGCACGGCCGGGTGATTTTATCATAAACTGGGCCTGTAGATGGCACGGCTGGGTGATTTTATCGTTCATTAGACCTGTAGATGTCACGGCTGGATGATTTTATCATTCATTAGACCTGTAGATGGCAGGGTTGGGTGATTTTATCATTCATTAGACCTGTAGATGGAAGGGCTGGGTGATTTTATCATTCATTAGACCTGTAGATGGCACGACTGGGTGATTATATCGTTCATTAGACCTGTAGATGGCAGGGCTGGGTGATTTTATCATTCATTAGACCTGTAGATGGCAGGGCTGCGTGATTTTATCATTCTTTAGACCTGTAGATGGCACGGCTGGGTGATTTTATCATTTATTAGACATGTAGATGGCAGGGCTAGGTGACTTTATCATTCATTAGACCTGTAGATGACACAGCTGGGTGGTTTTATCGTTCATTAGACCTGTAGATGGCACAGCTGGGTGTCTTTTTTTCATTCATTAGACCTGTAGATGGCATGGCTGTGTGATTTTATCATTCATTAGACCTGTAGATGGCATGGTGGATGATTTTATCATTCATTAGACCTGTAGATGGCAGGGCTGGGTGATTTTATCATTTATTAGACCTGTAGATGGCACAGCCGGGTGATTGGATCTGTAGATGGCACGGCTGGGTGATTTTATCATTCATTAGACCTGTAGATGGCATGGCTGGGTGATTTTATCATTCATTAGACTTATAGATGGCAAGACTGGGTGGTTTTATCATTCATTAGACCTGCAGATGGCATGGCTGGGTGATTTTATCATTCATTAGACCTATAGATGGCAAGACTGGGTGGTTTTATCATTCATTAGACCTGTAGATGACAGGGCTGGGTGATTTTATCATTCATTAGACCTGTAGATGGCAGGGTTGTGTGGTTTTATCATTCATTAGACCTGTCAATGGCACAGCTGGATGATTTTATCGTTCATTAGACCTGTAGATGGCATGGCTGGGTGATTTTATTGTTCATTAGACCTGTAGATGGCTGGGCTGGGTGATTTTATCATTTATTAGACCTGTAGATGGCAGGGCTGGGTGATTTTATTGTTCATTAGACCTGTAGCTGGCACAGCTGGGTGATTTTATCATTCATTAGACCTGTAGATGGCACAGCTGGGTGTTTTTTTTCGTTCATTAGACCTGTAGATGGCATGGCTGTGTGATTTTATCATTCATTAGACCTGTAGATGGCAGGGCTGGGTGATCTTATCTTTCATTAGACCTGTAGATGACACGACTGGGTGAATTTTGTCATTCATTAGACCTGTAGATGGCAGGGCTGGGTGATTTTATCATTCATTAGACCTGTAGATGGCATGGTGGGTGATTTTATCATTCATTAGACCTGTAGATGGCAGGGCTGGGTGATTTTATCATTTATTAGACCTGTAGATGGCACAGCCAGGTGATTTTATTATTCATTGGATCTGTAGATGGCACGGCTGGGTGATTTTATCATTCATTAGACCTGTAGATGGCATGGCTGGGTGATTTTATCATTCATTAGACCTATAGATGGCAAGACTGGGTGGTTTTATCATTCATTAGACCTGTAGATGGCATGGCTGGGTGATTTTATCATTCATTAGACCTGTAGATGGCAAGACTAGATGGTTTTATCATTCATTAGACCTGTAGATGTCAGGGCTGGGTGATTTTATCATTCATTAGACCTGTAGATGGCAGGGTTGTGTGGTTTTATCATTCATTAGACCTGTCAATGGCACAGCTGGATGATTTTATCATTCATTAGACCTGTAGATGGCATGGCTGGGTGATTTTATTGTTCATTAGACCTGTAGATGGCTGGGCTGGGTGATTTTATCATTTATTTGACCTGTAGATGGCATGGCTGGGTGATTTTATTGTTCATTAGACCTGTAGATGGCACAGCTGGGTGATTTTATCGTTCATTAGACCTGTAGATGGCATGGCTGGGTGATTTTATTGTTCATTAGACCTGTAGCTGGCACAGCTGTGTGATTTTATCATTCATTAGACCTGTAGATGGCATGGCTGTGTGATTTTATCGTTCATTAGACCTGTAGATGGCCGGGCTGGGTGATTTTATCATTTATTAGACCTGTAGATGGCAGGGCTGGGTGATTTTATTGTTCATTAGACCTGTAGATTGCAAGGCTGGGGGATTTTATCATTAATTAGAATGTAAATGGCTCGGCTGGGTGATTTTAACTACAATGTCATACAGAAAATGGTGGGAAGGATGTACAAAAAGTTCTGGAGATTGCTAGAATAACTTCTTTGCAAATAAGTACTTCTAAAGGGTTTGCTTACTGAATAAAGACTGTATAGACAGACAAGTTTATTTTGTTTAATGTGGATTTATGAAAAGGAAAGGGGGGTATGTGTCATACTGAGCTTTTTAGGGGAGGACAGAAGTAAAACTGTTTGTGAAAAGCAGAAAAGGCAGAGACAGAATCCTCTTTGAGATTATTTAGATATGATGGACATTCATGCACACAATAGTGGATATCATTTAAATTAAATCTTGTCTTTGAACATAGCTTTTATTAGAAAAGATGGCAAAGAGTACTTCAGGAAGTATATGAAAAGAAGGCATAATGTTCTTCAGGAAGTATATAAGAAGAAGGTAGATTTTGTATGTGTCTTCAGAAAGCAATGAGCCTGCATTGTATAAGCATAACAAGGAGCTATATGTAAAATATAGAAAAAATTATGTATTGGTTATTCAGACACTGATTTACAGTTCACAATAAAACAAAGGAGGTTACCCCGCTATTAAGTAAATAAGTTAAGATAATAAAATATAAGATGGATAGTTTGAAAGATAATGAATGTAAGGTGTAGTATGCCAATAATGCATTATAAGGCTTATAGATGGTTATTTAGAAGTATATGGAGATAATATTAGAAGAAGTGGCAGAAAATGTAATATTAAAACTGTACCACAGACTTGTATAGAAACAGAGATAAACGTATTGTTATGTATGAATAAGATGAAGCTTTGAAGCAGGTTAAAGAAGAAGGCGCTCATACACTGGATGATATAGGAGATGGATTTAATAAAGGTTTGTGGCCTCAAGAAGAAAATGAATGCTTTGTTTGAGTATTTCTGGAAAATGGCTAGCATAGGGTTGGTGAGATTTTTTTTTTATAAATAATATGAAAGAAGCTTTAAAGAACTGGAAATCTCTGGCCTTGCTAAAATCTTAGTGAAAGTGTTTATACCCAAATTTTAAAGATAGAGTAGGCAGCATTTTGAATAATTATGTTTTTGGTTGTGAAAATGCTGAGGACATCAAGTAGTTGTTAACATTTATAAGGCAGACTGTAGATAACGTTGGAGAAAATGCACTGGATATGAAAGTGGCTTGTGATATTACAGAAGCATTTGATAATATCTTACCTGGTCAATTATAGGAGGCACTGAGTGAATCTGGGATAAGTGAGATATTAGTGCATTTTTCCTGTATTACATTTTAACAGGCATATCTTAGACAACTAGATATGGACATTAGGTCTGCTCTATTTTTAAGTTTTCCTGTGGCAGCAGGTGTAAGTCTAGGGCAGCAATACAGGTGACCCAGCTAACAAATTTAAAAAAAGAACTCAGGTTGGATGGGAAGGGTTGCATAAGATTTGGATGAGTAGTTTGTAGGAAATAATGCATGAACCATTTTATGGAAGTGTTATATAGCAGAGATGAATTTAAGGAAGGTTTTGAATACAATTCAAATATAGTGGGTGCAGAAACAGGTTAGGTACAAGTTATGATTAATTTCTGTTACAATGAATGGTTTTATTATGGGGATAAATGATTTGTATATGGTTTCTTGCATTTGTGTAGTTCTGTTTTTGTTGTGATTTGAGTTTCTTTGTTTTTATGCATACAAAATATTTTTTCTTTGTATTCATGAGTGTAAAAGATTTTTAATAAACCTCTTCTTTTTTAATACGTTAGTGATATCTCTAGTGGATAGCACCACATCCTTTTAATCACCAGTGTGGGTTGTGGCAGGATTCTCTCTGCCACCCATTCTGTGCACTGCAGGACCGGTTAATGTCACCTTCTCCATGCATAGTTCACATTTTTCTGAAATCCATGGTCATTGTAGAAGAATAACAAGAGCATGTAATTGCCACAATTCTGATTAAGGAATCATGCTAATGACATGACTGTACAAAACACAGTGCAAAATGCATTTATGTGACTGCACACTATGTTTATGAATCCTCCCAATTAGAAACATTCCTTCTTAGGAAGATGTTAAAGCAACAAATGCAACCTTTGATATACTTACACATATAAGAAGTACCTGAGCACCTTCAATGTTTACCTTAAAAGTATTTAGGTAACTTAAAATGTTGGGGTTTTTCCACTGCTAGATGTTTATCACTGTAACCTAAAAATGGATAATAATTAAATATATTCCCATAGCAGAAGTTGTAAATTACAAGAAATTATTAAAATTTAGATCTTAAAAAACTAAAGTTAGAAATGCTCTAGCTTTTTTCGTATTTCAAGATAAATACTGTTTTAGTGTTGTGACAATTAACAGGAACATTTCTGAAGTAACACATAAGAGTTTCATGGACTAAAGAATGGGACATATCCCACTACCACTGACGTTCCTCAGATTGCACACTAGTTTCATGGACAAAGAATGGGACATATCCCACTACCACTGACGTTCCTCAGATTGCACACTCATTTAAAGCACAACTAAAACTTCATCTGTATAATCAATGGATCTGCTTCTGTACATCTCCAGGATAAATGCCATCATTATCTTCAGCTTGCTATATCGTCAAGCCATTTCTCTTCATTCAGAAACCTTTGGCCTACAAGTCTTTACCAATACCTTAATAGTTTTACTAGCATCTCCCAGTTACATACATTGTCTTGTGACACTGCTTCACCCCAACTCTATTTTTCTAATATAAATCTTAAATTAGCCACATATATAATTGGTTATGAACCTGCTTCATACCCCATCTTATAACTACAGTATTAACATTTTCTGCCCTGCCTAGTTTCTTCCCTCACCTCCATTTCTTTGAATTTCTAAACACTAATAACAATTTATTTGTCTGACAAATCCACTAATGAATGTTCAGCATATCTGCTAATGCATAAGTATCCTATATACTGTAATAGCTGCCTCTATTTTTATATGAATGTAATCTAATTAACAAATGTATGTGTAATTGTTAATATTTATTATTTAATGTCAGTTCATGTATGTCACTGAGTGTTAATTTAAAAATGTTTGTAATACGTTGAAGCTTTTCTCCTTAGACCTCTGGTGAAAAGGTTTTTTTTGACTAAACCAAATCAGACCAACCCGGTAAACAAAAACAAAGTAAAAATAAAATAAATAAGCAAAACTTCTTTTTTGTCTTCTCTGTCATGTGTGCAGACGGGTCTCCCTCAGAATATCGAAGACCCATATACTCAAATTACAGAAGATCGAGATGATAATAACAAATATCCCTTTCATCGAAACCTTAAAATAACAAAACCCAGAACATCAAACTAGACAAGTTACCAGATGTCAGGTCTTCACTTAAAGGAACATGTCTCTGGTTATAGACAATGTACACTAAGTAACTATCAGCAGTTTGGAATGGAGATCGTGGTACAGTGAGGATTGGGAAAATTACCCATTTCTCATTGTAGTGTGATCTCCGAGTTGGTATATATAATTTAGAGGGGATGTGGGATTGCTGATAGTTACTTAGTGTAGCCTGTCTGTAACCGGAGACGTATTCCTTTAAGTGACGACTGAACATCTGGTACCTTGTCTAGTTCAATGTTCTGGGTTCTGTTATTTTATGGTTTTGATGAAAAGGATTTTCATTATTATCGTCTCGCTCTTCTGTAATTTGAATATATGGGTCTTTGATATGACATAGACCCATGCAGACACACACACACTGGCAGCAGGTTGAGGAACCTCACAACCCACAGCTACAATATTACAACATGCTCTATAGGGAATCAGAATATAATATGATCCCTTCCTTGAACTGAAAATGTCCCAGGAAAAAGATAATTTCTGAATTTCTGCCCAGGGGGGAAAATATAGGAGTTATATCTCCAAAAAAGGAGATTTCTACTACTGAAACATGAAACTCTGAAGGGGTCTTCTTTTTTGATATGGACTGCAACATATTTAAAGAACTCTTCCAATGACCTGGTTGTATAGGCAATGAACTAGCCACAGTCTCTGCACCCAGGGCTGAAGTAAATGAAGACATATTACTTATGACCAGAAGCAAAGATGAGCCAGAGACAGAAGGTTCTCGACTCTGCATACTCAGTCACTGTCTGGAAATGACAACACTTAAAGTGTGCAGTATAGAAGCTGAGCATATTGGACGCAGCTGATTCACATGTGTATCTTACGTGACATCACCTTCAGTCTGCATAATCCAAGAAATAGGACTATTTTGTGCTTCTGCTGTTGCAGATACCCACTTAACTTCAGGAGCATAAGCCATGCTGGGACTAACTGCCCAGAACTGAAAGCTTGGGCTTTGCTTCTGTTGCATTCTAGTTAACTTGAGTTCCCTGATGATGTTTCACCATTTATTCTGTTATTTCTAGTTCAAACCAAGTGGATATCTGCCTTTCTATCATGAGAAAAGTAGGGAACATGTGAGTAGCAGGTTAAGGTATGTTTCTATTAGACTTCATAAAATACCTAGACAATTTTAGATGGGCCCTTGTCTTTCAGTAGTTTTCAAAGTTTGTTTTGTTAGCTGAAACACCATTTCAGCTTCTCTGTTTGCTGCCAGATGATTTGGAGCATATGTAACATGTTGTGTGTTATGTCTCTCCAGATATCTGACAAAGTTTTATGAAATAATCCCTGGTCTGTTGTCACTTTCTAGTTGTTTGGTCAACCATGTACCTATCTATGAACATATCAACTACAAATGTTATTGTGACAACTGTACAAATATATGTATATATATACACACACACACACACACACACACACACACACACACACACGCACATAAATCTCTGTTCTTTCCTGAAGCTTATTTCTTTGGTACTCCACTGAAAAGGGGTAATTAGCCCACTCTGACTATCCTGGTTAAAAAAAAGGGCAAATAAATAGATAAATCCAGAATGACTAATGTTTCCAGAAATTTCTGTATGCTACTATTGGAAGACGTCTAAGTCATGACAGCAATTTCTGGTTACTTTGTATGGCACTAACCACCACTGAAAACGTTGCAATGCCAGAAATGTTCAGATCACTCCCATGGTTGTAGAGGTACTAGATGTAGCATGCTTCTTAAGCTCATGCATTCTAAACAAATCCTTGCCGTCTCCACAACAGCTCGTTCCAAGCCAGGTCACCAGAAGTAACTGTAGGCAACCTTTTTCATATAAGCCATTCCACCTGATCTAGCAGCTACAGTGTCAGGGGTTGAGAATAATGACTCATATTTCCCATAATAATGGCCAACTTCTTATAAGATATAGTTTCATGTTAGGGCAGAGCTGCAAATTCATTGCAATAGGAAGTCCATTATGTATGTCCCATGCTTCTCTTTTCATTTGAGTTGCTGTGAAAGATGAATTTTCTGTGTAAGAAAAATATAATGTTTCTTTCTAATATGCATCAGGAAACACAACTGGCAATGGCTATCTTCATAAGTCATTTGCATTGCAATGTAAAGTTGATTTCTAAACTTAATTTAATAAATGTGAGCAGACAAACATAAAGCACTACATTCTGCTTATAGACAAAAAAGAATATTTGTATATGGCCCAAAAACTGATGTCAGATGATGAAATTCTGTAAGAAGTGCAAATATATGTCCAAATAGGTCTTGATGGAATTTTCAAATTCTAGAGACGATTAGCTGTGCTTCAACTTCTGTTGGAGCATAAGTTTTATGCTCTGCATTTAAAGCTTGTGAGGCAAAAGCAATGGGCATCACTTCACCTGAAGGTATAATTTAAAACTCTGTGTAGAGATGGATAGGTAGAAATGGATCAAACTGTACCAACACCTCTAAACGTACCAAAGCAGTCACATTACAAAATGCAGCATTACATTCTTCTGGCCACTTCCTTGGTCCTTTTATTACAAAGAAGTATTTGTAGAGGTCTCAAAGTTGTTTCCCCTTGGGAGATAAATGTTACATAGTACTGAAGCAACTGTGAAAAAAAAAAACATGAAGGTGGCTCACATTTTAAGAGCTGGAGCCTCCAGGATGGCTTGTACCTTAGATATGGAATATATGAAGGCCAGTAACATCAATTACATACCTCAATGTTCCACATAAGGTTTGAAAATGTGTGTTTACAAAAATGTAAACCATATTCATACAGCATCCTCAGAGCTGCATCCAAATTTCTTAGACTGTCTTCTTCATTCTGCTTGCGGTCAAAATCTCATCCAGGAATCACTGTACTCCTAGCAAACAACTCTGAGTTTGGTACTAGGCTATTTAAAAAAATGTTGTAGATGAAGTAATGCCAAAAGATAACAGGAAGCAACACAGAAGTCGGTTAACAATTCTCATGGCATTTTGTCAACATTCATTTGTAGGTAGGCCTGGAACAAATCAATTTTACTACATTTCTGTTCTTCGCCTAACCCTGTGAACAAGACTTCTTTGTGAGGTAAGTGATAAATTTCTGCACATAATATGAGTGAATCATTATTCTGAAATCCCCACAGAACCTGGTACAACAAAAGATAATGTTCTACACATAATACAGTATTGCTCATTATTCTGAAATCTTTACAGACCCCGGTTGAGCAAAGGATACTGTTCTGCATAAAATATTTTATTAATCATTATCCTGAGATTCCAGAGTTCATGGTACAGCAAAGTATACTGAGCAGCTGGACATAATACGGGATTAACTGTTACTCTGAAATTCAATCAGATCCTGGTATAGCAAAGGATACAGATCTGGACATAATACATGATTGACTGTTACTATCCACACAGAACCTGGTAGAGCAAATAATATTGTTCTGGACATAATACATGATTAATCATTGCTTTGAAATTCCCTGAGGTTATCATACATCTAATGATGCTGTTCTAAAAAATGGGATTAATCTTTACTCTGAAATCCCCACAGATCCTGATAGAATAAAAGATATTGTTCCTCACTTAATAAGAATTAATCATTACTCTGAAATCCCCCAAAATCCTGGTACATGAATGGATAATGTTCTGCACAAAATACAGGATTAATCAACACATTGAAATCCCCACAGATCCTGGTACAGCGAGCAAGTCCTACAGAATGTATTATCTAATCAAATAACAGTACAATATGCCAGCATTTTCTGAGGTAGAGGGTGAAAGCCCTGACTAGGGCTGAGATGACTAAGGACTGATGGGCAGTCTCTGCTCTGCAAAAGCCAAATGGTAGCAAGGAAAAATGCAGAGGCTGAGCTTTCTGGGTAGGACAAGTGCACACAGAAGTGTGCTTTCTCAGTACTATCTGCTTGATAGAGTTCAGAAAGCCAGCATTTGTCTCAATGGTAGCAAGACTTCTATGGGCTTATTATCACCACTGACAGAAGTAGTAGGTAGTCACTGAAAATTCCCATTGTATGTCCACCCCTAGAGTTATCACAGATCATGTAGAGGAAATGCAAGTGCAAAAGTAAAACTGGTAGTTCCTGTAGGGATGATGGCACAACTCCTGGCACATTCAGCCCTTATCCTTAAGGGAATGAATAGGCAGTATGGCTCTCCTCATAGTGCGAGTAAAAAGGTAAGATGATTATTAATCCTCCCCCAGTCTGAATCTGCCAATTCTTTCTGCCTGAACTAAGGAATTAGAACTGTATGGGGGTGAGAGTTGTCCTGCGGGACCATCATACAGGCAGTGCTAAGGGTTGCTTGTGCTCTTGCCAGTACCTCAGCAACAAGAGCATTTTCATGGCCTAACCTCACACCCTGGGTGGGTGGGATAAGCAAAGCACAACACCATAACAATTCACACTGTCTTTCCCCTGCAAATGCATGCTCCTGTATACTCGCTATTGCAGGAAGCCTGATGAGCCAAAAGCCTGCCCAAGAATGTGTACAGTGACAGCACCCTTCCTCCAATGCATTGTGGCTGCATCATCCTGCTATATCCCACCATCCCCCAGGATGAACATTCACATGCTTCCCTGCCAGCTTTGTGAACCACCTGAGATGCATTGCTAACTGAACTTATGTCATGTGGGCCATAGTCAGGGCTTTACCTCTCTATACCACTGGAACTAGTGGGAACAAACAGTTTAATATAGTGGCTTTGTGGAGGACTCATGGTCAGAGGGTCACTAGAGCAAAACAGAAACAAAATTAATGGTAAAATGTCCTAAGCACCCTCTCTCCATGATAACCACGGCTTGGCTAAGCTGCAGCTCTCTATACTGTAGATAGTTTTAGTAACGTGCATTGTGCTTATTGAGCAAATATTCTGCAAATCGCCTTAGTATGAAATAAAGGAAGCAAACAGCTGCATTATCAATTGGACAATAGTATAAGGGAGGAACTGAATAAAGACCTTCTAGTAAGACACCATAAAGTCACAGTATAGACAAATTAACAAGAAGAAATCTGGGTAAACAGCCTTTGTTGTACACCAGTCCAGGCCTTCAAATTGAACCAGAAAGAGTGAGAAATCAATCCCATACTGATAAAAACGCACTTAAAAGACACAGACAGAGAACAGCAGCAGAAAATATTAACTGTACAGGGACTTACTGGAGCTGAACAGGAGCACACATAGATACTTCATCCACATGCAAGAGTCAAGTCTTAACAAATTAAAATTTAACAGTCATATAATCACACACTTAAAGAACTCTCACTGCATTTTAATGTGTACTGCCATGTTACCTTACATTAAGACATGCAGGTCTAATAAAAAACCCATTCAAATTTTCAGAAAATATCAAAACAACATGAACCCATACCTAAAATCCAACAATGTACTTTCTTAACCATAAATCAGAAAAATGTTTGCAAAATGCTGACTAAAAAAAATAGAAGGAGCTTACCAGCAATCTTGTAATGATGTTGTGATCATAGAAAGTTAATTAGAGGGATTAATATAACAAAAGCTACGAACTGCTGCTGAAAGGTAAGACCCTTTAGGATCCATTCCAGTTTGCCAGCTGTAATATTTCTGAGTACACCAAATTGCTTCACCTATGGTTTGCTGAATCTAAATTCAGTGAGGCTTCAACACAAAATGCCAGCTGTAGCTTTAGCACAACAAAACCTACAAAAGAGCATTCTTGCTACTTGCACTCCCATACCCTCTTTACTTAAATGAACAAACTCTGTGGTCATAGAATTGTAGAGAAAACAGAACATTTCACACACACACACACACACACACACACACACACACACACACACACACACACACACACACACACACACTCTGAATCTCTGTCAACATGCAAACAGAAAGCACACTAGCAGTGACTTCCAGTAGGAAAAGTGACAGTTCAACACTGGGGAACTAAACTCAGTGACTTTAAAACTCATCCACTTTACACTCACCCATAAGTAGAATAACCACTGTCACATAATGAATGTGTATTCATCCACTGAACTCAAGCAGTTATAATGTAAGTGCTCCAAGCAACCAAGATACATGCTTTCAACAACTGGAACTGGAAAACTTGAATGAACAGAAATTGCTACGTGCAAATATAGAGGCTTATGATCGCATCTCCAGTCATAACCATCTTATGAAGTGCTCAACAAATAGATGACTCTTCATGGTCTGCAGAGCTTCATCCCCTCCAAATAATGGTTTAATAAAACAGATTGTCGACTGCAGGAATTTGAAGGAGCACTTTCACAGCATTCAGGCAATTTGATGACACTAAAGAACATGGGGCAAGAGCACACAAAGAGGCTGACAGATTGAGTGGTTGAGTTGGAGGACAGAAAGAGATGGGAGAACCTTTGTATTTTTGGGGTACCAGAAGGCTTGGAAGGAAAGGACTGCAAAGCATACATAGAGAGGCAGTTGCATTTATGGACAGGAATACTCTCAGAAGAAATATTGATAAACAAAACTCATAGAGTATTATCCCTGGAGAGTGGAGTGACAAGACATCCCAGATCAATTTTCGCTAAAAACATTTTTCCTTCAAGTAAAAGCTACTGTCACATCTTTGGGACTGAGGGAAACAGCTGAAGATAGAGGAAATGACCCTTTTCACAGACCATTTCTTGTTGACAACCAGGAGAAGATGTGGGTAATTTACTTCCCTTTTTAAACATCTTAAGCAGCTACAATTCAGATTTAGACTGGTTTGCTCTGCCACACTGGAAATATGTTTTCTTGCGAGAATCATATATTTTACTGATCCTACAGGGGTTAATGAAGAAAAAGAACATTTCAAAAGCATTCAGAGAGAGAGAGAGAGAGAGAGGTGGTGAATGGGTAGCATCAGAAGCTAGATTGGCAGAAAGCTGTTCTAGGAAATGACTAATTGAGAGGTTGTCTGTTAAGCCCTTTCCAATGTTTTGGAGAGGAACAGAGATTACAAAAGGGCTATGGAGAATTATACCAAAATGATAACGACTGACAACTCAGAAGGGCACTTTGAAGCAATAGGGATAACTATGAGCAGCAGTGTAATAGAAAAGAAAACGTGAGGCCACAGAGGGTCTGCAGCTGTTCACACAAAGAACAAATACTGCAGTGTAGTGCATTGTAAAGCTCCAATATTTTTGCTGAAACAGTCCATGGGTTTATTCAACGATATGGCTGCCTTTGTTGGATCTACGACTGATACGAAACATGTATTTGAGATGTACAATAGGTGAGAGGTGATGTTTTTGTTGTTGGATCATGCAGGCATAGAAATAGAGTTAAGAGATGTTGGAGATGAGAGAGTTAAGCGTCACTGGATGTTAGATATGATTTGGGTAAGGAAGGTTAAAAGAGATATTTAATTAAGAAGTAGCAGCGGGATGATGAAAAGGAAATATCGGAGCACTCCTTAACAAGGGTGCAAGAGTAGGAATCTTTCTACAGGATATTAGGGAATAAAATTCAGAAGATGGATAGGTCACTAGGGATTGATAAAAAAGAAGAGGACTGGGAGAAGTTTCAAATGGTAAAGCTGATATAGAAGGAGGGAAACCTGCTAGCTCAATAAAAGCAAGAGAAAATAGACTTAGAGAAATACTGGCACAAGAGATGGGAAGAGAGGGTGAACAGAAATCAAGTAGCATTAAGGAGATTATTTTATGATAACTCACCCAAATATCAGTGAATACAAGTGGGAAGATTGAGGCAATTAAAAGTTGAAAGAGACATAGTGAAGAAGATGCACAAAGTCATCTAAAACAGGAATACAGCAGCTATTAAGGAGATCCTTAGATCTACTACGCATGTCTATATAGAGAAGGGAAGGTGAGTGGGAGCTGGCAAGGAAAGCAGGACAGATTTCTAGGTGGTATGACCCTTCCAGAAGTCATGGAAGAGGAGAATGAAATGTTAGTGCAGCCCATTACATTAGGAGACATTGAAGAATACTTTAAAGATTTGGCAGGGAACAAAACTATGGGGGGGGAGATGGTTTTCAATAGAGTTTTGGGCAACAAATACACAGAAAATCAAGCTAACGTGGCATGCCTTATTCAGGAAAATAATGGAAACAGGGATGTACTAGGTTCCTGGCATGAAACAGCAGTTACTTTGCTTTGGAAGGAGGGAAAAGATCCCTGTATTCCAGGGTTGTATAGACCCATTTAAATCCTCCAGTATGGTTATAAAATGTTTGTTGGTATACTGGAAACAAAATTAGCCAAGATTTTGCTGAGATTAGTTAATGATAATTAACATGGGTTTGTCAAGGGAAGGCAAACGCATGACAATGAACTAAATGTTTACACTACCCAGACAGAAGTAGATAAAACACAGTGGCAGATGGTACTACTAAACCTTGATGCCAAAAAGGCATTTGACAGGGTAAACTGGAAATATCTGTGGAAGGTATTTAAGGTTATAGGATTTAGTGACGAATAGATCCAGCTACTTCAAAGAATATATATTGTTTCTACAGCAATTTTAAAGGTGGATGCAAAGTTAA
The DNA here is from genome assembly GCF_019279795.1 of Protopterus annectens. Lineage (NCBI taxonomy): Eukaryota > Metazoa > Chordata > Ceratodontiformes > Protopteridae > Protopterus > Protopterus annectens. The sequence goes on along the minus strand of NC_056736.1, from coordinate 374,097,937 downwards.
CGGACCCATTTCTGATAAGGAGGGGCACCCATCAAGGTCGCCTCTTTAACTATTGCCTTTTGCTTTACATCTTGATCCCTCAGCCAAGAAAATTAAATTCTCAGATATCGGGGAATAGCAATGGCAGAGGAGAGAGGAAAAGAAAGGTTTATTCACTGATGACATCATTTTATTTCTTTCAAACCCCAGGGAAGAGACAGTGATAGAACATTTGAGTTGCTGGCAGTGTTTGAAAGTATATTGGAATGCAAAATAAACAAGGATACATTTAAAGCTTTGGCTCTGAATTCTGCACCTCTGATAAGACTGGTACAAAAATACCCTTTTTGTTGGTTCAGTAGAAGATTAAATATTAGGAGTTTAGTTAGACAAAATGGCAAGAGAAACTGCTATAATTCCATAAGATCAAGTAAGGGAAAATATGTTAGGATTGTTCATAAAGTGGGAACTAATGCCAATGGATTTGGATAAGAGAATTCAGGGTATTAAAATGTTTGTGGTCCCTCAGGTTATTTACTTTGCCCAGTCTTTGATCTATGACTCAGTGAGAATGTTTTGGAGGAAGCTTAGAAAGGAGGTTAAAAAAATTCAAAAGCAAAACCACCAATTGCTCAAAGAACGTGTCCAACAAATCAAGTTGAATGAAAAAATGAAAAAGAAACGGACACATCCAAGGCTGGAACTGCCAAGATAAAAAACTTTACTATGTGCACAGATCACAAGCACTTTCACAATTAGCTTCATCAGGTGTAAAGCAGCACAATAAAACACACCCTTTAAATACAATTTTAAAATCACATGACAAATCCCATTTAAAACAGGCACCACATTTAAAGAAAAACATCATAGATCAGCAATATAAAATAAAAAAAAATATGTATTTAAACAAAATATAGTGCATATAAAATATATAAAAATGCACATTAAATTGCCTTTATTATCTCTTAATAGGTCTGGATCTAAGTTTAGGTTTGAAGGGGACATACTCATTCAGTCCACTCCATGCTTCCCCTCTCATTCTAACTATCCATTTCGATTCTAATTCCTCTGTCTCCAAGCGTACATCACCTAACCTGACATCCTCAAATACTCTTCTTCTTCTTTTGGCTTTTTCCAAGTTAGGGGTCACCACAGCAGATCACCGTCTGCTCATGATTGGCAGTGGAGTTTCACAGTGTTGAGTTGCCAGCCCGGCACCCAACCTACCACAGAAGGCACACACACGCATGTACTCACACCTAGGGCCAATTTAGTGTGTCCAATCCACCTACAACATGTCTTTGGGAAACCGGAGCACCTGGAGGAAACCCACCTGACCACAGGGAGGACATGCAGACTCCACACAGAAGGCACCCCAACTGAGGATCAAACCGGAGAACCTCTTGCTGTGAGGCGGCAGTGCTAACCGCTGCACCACCGTGGCCGCCCACATCCTCAAATACTCTACTTATTGCTAAAAACTTAAAACTGTGACTGGAGTCAGTTTTGACAACATGCTTTGCAAGATGGAGTGGGCTGAATGAGTGTGTCCATCTCAAACCTAAACTTAGATCCAGACCTATTAAGAGATAATAAAGGCAATTTAATGTGCATTTTTTATATATTTTATATGCCCTATATTTTGTTTAAATACATATTTTATTTTATTTTATATTGTTGATTTATGATGTTTTTCTTTAAATGTGGTGCCTGTTCTAAATGGGATTTGTCATGTGATTTTAAAATTGTATTTAAAGGGTGTGTTTTATTGTGCTGCTTTACACCTGATGAAGCTAATTGTGAAAGCGCTTGTGATCTGTGCACATAGTAAAGTTTTTTATCTTGGCAGTTCCAGCCTTGGATGTGTCCATTTCTTTTTCATTTTTTCATTCAACTTGATTTGTTGGACACGTTCTTTGAGCAAGTGGTGGTTGTGCTTTTGACTTTGATATTGTTTGGTTTTACCATCATTTGTCTGAATAAGATGGCTGCAAAAGTTGATACTGAAGGAATCATTGAATTGGACTGTGATATTAATAATTCCAGTACTGGTGGTAAGAGACTTAATAATTTCCTGCAAACTGTTTCACTAGCAGTAAATCCGTGATTAATTGTGACAATATAAAAGACAACGGTATTGAAGAGACTGTGGATATAACTAATTTAAAAACGCAACTTTTTGCACTGGAAAAGGAGCTGTACAAACTTAAAAGAAGCCAGTATCAAAAGTTTCATCTTGAAGCTTGTCTGAGAATATAGTTCCACAGGGACTGCAGGTTTTAAAAATGCCAGCCTATACTAACGGCGACGATGTGTTGCTGTCTGAATGGCAGAAGGTAAATTTACAGACTAGCTTCAGTTATATGAAGTTGCTGGTTGCTGCTGCTGAATGGGAAATTCACACTCTCATTCAGTCTATTAATCAGAAGTATAAAGAACTTATGAATGTATATTTGGACTTTACACTTTGTCAGTTTTTTTGCTGAATTGCTTAATTCGTTAAAGCATTATGAAAGTAAACTTCTGAAGGATAAAGTATCCAAGATGTGTCGAGATTGGAAAGATTTCTTACAAGGGAATATCTTTGTTTGGCCCAAGATTGATGTTCCTAGGGCTGATATCTCCAGTACTATGCCTATATTGCAGAAAGCTTCTAGTGTTGCTACAACAGCACGCAGTTTAGAAGCGACTGAAACGTGTGAAAGGAAGGAGTTGATGGGTAATGACGATATGATCTCTAGTGCTAGTAAAAATCTACATGATTTATCTACTTCAAACTGTGATCCTGTGGTACGTAAGAAGATTTTAGTTACTACAGTTACTACAGCTTCCATCACAACCAAGCAATACTTGCTCAGTTCTACCCAGTAGTTTCCCTTTAGGGTAACTCCCCTGCAATTTCTGTTACCTATCAAAGAGCAGAACATGAAGTCGGTGAAGGAGCGAGGACAGAGTTGGAGCAGAGGGAGCAACGAACGGAAATGGGAAGGTACCGTACAACAAACGAATACCATAACAAAGGCTTTCTTCAATGCCAAAAGGGTTTTGTTTATAATCTTTCATGTACAAATTTGACTGACACAGAAATTAATGTATTACAGATAGGCTTGTCGTTTGTGCCCACAAAGTATACTGACTTTACAGATGCAATTTTTGATATAAAAATGTTCTCTAGAAACTTAATGCTTAAAGTTCTGTATGGAAAACAAAATGGTGAAGCCAATGTTACTTCTGATGTGAACCACACCAATTTTAAAAAATTCAGTGTGTTTATTCCTAAAATGAACTCTTTGATCTCTGCATTTGAAAAACTGTGTATTCAACACATTTATGATTTAAACTTTAAACAGGTTAAAGCTCCACGTAATAAGAGTTGTTTTAACTTGAGTAAGGAAGAAAAAGATGCCTTAAAAGGCTTGGAAATGAATCTGAACATTATTATATGACCAGCCGATAAGAGAGGACCACTGGTGGTATTAGACCACAGTTGGTATATAGACAGTATGTGTACAATGTTAGATGATACTCTGCTTTATGAGAAAATTACATCTACACAAATGATGAGTATTATTTATGATGTACAGGTTTTGTTAAAATGTTTGTTGGATTTTGGCTTAATAGATCAAGAATTGTTCTCCTATTTTTTCACAAGTAAACCTATGATACCAATTTTACAAGGTCTTCCAAAAATCCACAAAGATCATTTAAATCTACCATTGAGACCTATTGTCTCTGGGAGGAATTGGAGCACTGAAACAATTTCCATTTTTGTGGAAAAGAACTTGAGACCCATTCTTCTCAAGTTGGATCATGTCTTAAGGGACACTGAACATTTTATTGGTGATATTTATAGCTTTGTGGAGATAGACAGACATTTGAATGGTATGTTTATAACTATGGATGTGGTCTCTTTGTTCACGGTTATAACTAATTTTGAAGGTATTTCCAGTATTCAAAGATTTTTGAAGGCCTTTTCAAATTATGAGCAGAGCAAAATTAATCTGTTAGTTAAATTATTGGAAAATGTTTTGGAACATAATACTTTTGTATTTGAACAGCAATATTACAAACAGTGCAATGGCGTAGCTATGGGCACATCTTGTGAGTTATTTACTGAATTATGAGTTACTGAGTTATTTATTGAATGTGTGGAATATGTGAATAATTCCACTCATTTTCTTAGGTTTACACACAAATGCTCAATGATGGAAGTGGATGCTTTGGATGTGACTATTGCTAGAAATGAGGCAGGTGAGATATATACTAGATTAGATAGAAATCAGTATTATGTCAAGCACTTGCTACATAGAGAGAGTTCACACCCACCGCATGTCTTTAAAAATGTGGTTCGTAATCAGATTTTTAGGGCTTCCCGTTTGAATGTTCATGATACTGATTTTACATTACAAGTGGAATCAGCTATAAACAACTTGCATGATAGAGGATATGATGACCGCATTATTGGGTCTAATGTTCAGAATGTATTAGATAAATGACATACATATGCACAACCATTCTTCTCAACAAGTAGAGGAGGTTTTGTCAAGTCTAAGAGTGGCCACGATTTTAACAACAAAATGAGAGTTCCTTTTTGCTATACAGTTGATGTACATGATTATATGAACATAGTCAGCAAACATTGGAATATTCTTGCCACAGACCCTGAATTGTTGACCCATATAGACAACACTCCTAAGTTTATGTTTAGAAATAATAAGTCATTGAGAAGGAGGCTCTGTAGCACCAGGTCAAACTATGTTAGTGGAGGACCAACTGGCACTAGACCATGTAGCAAATGTAACTACTGCCAGTACTTGGACAGTAGTGGTATGTTTAATCATCCAGATCAGCAGAAGTTATATACATTTAATGTGTCAGTTACTTGTACAACAGAGCATATAGTATACCTTGCCCACTGTATCCAATGTAGAAGTTTTTACATTGGCAAGACCGATAGGCCCTTTAAAGAGCGTATTAAAAAGCACATTTATAATATTGCTAGGAAGAATATGGTGAATGCCCTTGCATGTTGTCAACACTGACTCTAGTCACAGTTTTAAGTTTTTAGCAATAGGTAGAGTATTTGAGGACTTCAGGTTAGGTGATGTACGCTTGAAGACAGAGGAATTAGAATCAAAATGGATAGTTAGAATGAGAGGGGATGCAGGGAGTGGACTGAATGAGTGTGTCCCCCTCAAACCTAAACTTAGATCCAGACCTATTAAGAGATAATACAGGCAATTTAATGTGCATTTTTATATATTTTATATGCACTATATTTTGTTTAAAGACATATTTTATTTTATATTGCTGATTTATGATGTTTTTCTTTAAATGTGGTGCCTGTTTTAAATGGGATTTGTCATGTGATTTTAAAATTGTATTTAAAGGGTGTGTTTTATTGTGCTGCTTTACACCTGATGAGGCTAATTGTGAAAGCGCTTGTGATCTGTGCACATAGTAAAGTTTTTATATTGGCAGTTCCAGCCTTGGATGTGTCCGTTTCTTTTTCAGATTAAAAAATTTGCTTGGAAGGAGACATAACCAAAATTTAGATGGGAAAAATGCAGTTACCACTAGGTCTTTCAGTACTGGTAACAGAGGCATATCACTTAGCATTCCAGCTCAAATTAGTCTAGCATTTGCAAAATGAGAGCTATATAGCAACATGAAAGATGTTGCTCTGGTCTTGGGGAAGATATGATGTCAATAAAACAAAGTGGCTATGGAGAAGTGTAGTTCAGGGGAAAGATAAAACAGTATATTTACAGCCAGTTGAACAAAGCATATTAGAGACATTGAGTTGTAATGAATATAGAAACTGGAAATTTGGATTTCTTCCAATAGGAATGGTGAAGAACACTTTTAATATAAACACAGTAACAATAATAGAGTGGGGTAACAGTGTCAAACTATTATACTTTTGGGAAGATTTACTGGACAAAGGAGAGAGAATGTCTTGGGATGAACTGAGGAAAAAGCTCTGTTTAAGTAATACAGAATCAATAAGATATAATAGAGGAATTTATGAAATATATCATAAACATTAGAGGGAACTGGAGAGTAGGTGGCTAGAGAAATCTGAACTTATAAAACGACTAATAGAAGTGAGAGCAGCTAATAGAAGGGAGAACAAAACTGGCAAGTAAGGGATTAGTGAGTACAATAATTAGTAGCCTTATAAAGGATAGGTGGAAAAATAAACAGAGCCAGAGATCAGAATGGCAAGACTGGATAGGGAGGAGTACAACCAAAGAAGAATGGCAGGAGATATGTAGGATGCCCAAATTAGAGTCAAAACCAAAAAGGTTTAGAATATTTGGATAGAAGTGCTTATATAAATACTTTTATACTGCAGAAGGACTACACTGGATGTACCTGGAAATGAATCCATGTTGTTGGAGATACTCTGAAAATTTAAAAGGGAGTTGGGATCACATTTTTTGGGAATGTCCTAAACTAGAAGGCTTCAAAATAGAGCTGGTAAGGCTAGTGAGAATAGGAAGGGATAGAGACTGGAATATAGCTGAAGCCAACTTTAGTCTCAATTGGGTAGAAGGCTGAAAGGCAAGTGATTAGCAAAAGCAGGAGTAAGCCTAATACTGTTGTCAGCAAAAAAAGGGGATTACCAGACATTGGAAATCTGCTATGATACCTTTCAGTATGGCAGATCATGAGAAAATTGAAAAGGAGATAGTAAGACAATGCCCTAATGAGATGCATGAGAAAAAAATGGGATTGGTGGATGTTATGTAGCAGAGTATCATTGATGTGTACTCTTCCAGATCCTGATCCTCGAAAATGTCCAAGTTAGTTCTTTCAAAGCAATCCTGTAGCTGTGAGGGCACCTTCTGGCCATATTTTAACAATCTTTGTAGTAATTTGATCTTTTCTCCTAACAGGAGTGTATGGTGGAGTCAAGAGTATGGACAAATGGTCTGACTGGCCTAGATGAGGCAGCTGATTTGCCCTATAGCCATCCTTGATATTTGAGTAGGCCTTGTGGCAGTGTATTTTCCTCCCTGATTGCACATTTGATGTGTTGATGTAATTTAGGGAGAACTGACTTTAAGTCCATCTGATTGAAATCACCAGGTACAATATGAACAGCTTCAGGATGGATGTTTTGTTGCAAGTTAATGATGTCCAACAGGTGACCTAGAGCTGTTTGACAGCACTGAATGCTTTACTGGATTTCAAACCTAGTAAAACACATCCTACTCCTACACATTTTTTTTGTAACTGGTTGTACCTGGAGCAGATAAAGCTCTGTGCAATACAGCGAGTCATAATTGTGTCACCAGTCATAACCTTTTATTATATGTTCTTGACATGAATGCCTAGATTCACCTCTAAAGCTTCACTCTGAATTTCTCGGCATCCGTGTCTTTTTTTTTTTTTTTTTTTTTTTAATAACATACCTTTATTATTACAACATAGATTTACATTGCATTTTCTCACTTCATCTTACAATAATTTGATATTTCTCCAACAAATTACCATATTCTGTGTGTACCTCTCAACTGTACAGATTTTTGCAAAATGTCCACATTTTTGCTTCATATTTTTGGTCTGTTTCTCTTAAAATTGTGTTTTTTTTTTAGTTACAGCTGTTTACATCCCACCAGGTGCTAATGCTTGTAAGTTTGTAAGTTTTAATCTGGGAAAAAAATGTGGGGACAGAGTGCAAACATAATTTTTTTTGTATTTTTGCTGGTGTGAACATATGTTCACTTTGACATAGAATCATAACTCTCAACTTCTTAGAGCAAGAAATCTGGACAAAGCTATTAATGGGGGACAAAGGCCCAAAAATAGGGACAATTTTAAAATACTGCTCTTACAAACTTAAAAGTTGATAGAATAACAGGTTTAGCATTAGCATGAATTTTTTGAATGGTAAAAAATCTGAATCTCAAATGTCTGTCATTATTTTCTGAATTTAATCCTCAATGACTTGCCAGTGACTTGCCAAAAAACACAATTTTAAGAGCAGCATTTTAAGGCAGTTAACCTAGTAATAACCTATGAGCATATTTGCAGATCTTCCTGATCCTAATACAGGTCTTACCTCATGATAAATGCTTGCAGGACCTTCTCCTAAAATGCTACCTTTCTGCATGAATTTACCACATATCACTATTTCTAAATCATCTGTTTAGCTCAGTTACTTCAAAACAAGAGTGAGGCAAACTACCTTTGCAAGTGTGAAAAACTTCAACAGTTCACAGAGGTTTTATGCAATAGGTGACCCTTAACAGAAACATGTACATGTTGCTATTATCAAATTGTTCATCTGTAGCTCTGTACACAATGCATACTAGGAAGCCATTACAAAAGTGCAAAACAATTTATAATGCAAGTTAAAAAAATTCTGACAACTAGCTTAAACAATTTTTATTAAAGGTCTGTTGAGTGGTTTGGAGAGAAAACTTGCCTTTGGTTGGAGCACACATATGGGGTTAGATGGTCCCAATACTGAGGAAGAAGCACAAAGAGACACCAGTGGGTGTGAAAATTACAACTTAAAACGTACTTTAAGTATACTGCATGTTTCTTCAGAAAGGCATGTTGTAAGTGTGTAGCATGTGCCACATATGTGAAAAATAATAAACGAGGTGGAAGAAGGAAAAACTCTCAGAACAGAAAATGCAAACAGAGAAAAGAGGAAGTGAATGAAATGTATTAGTTAGTCATTGGTGTAAACAGGTGCAGAAACAAAACAGAGAGAGAGAGAGAGAGAGAGAGAGAGCACTGGTCTCAGCATAGTAGCAATGGCTTTGCATAGCTTTCTGGCCAGCTCCACTGAATTGAAAGTATTGTACAGGCAGTATAAGTAAACCCCCTCTTCCTCCTTTTGAAAAAAAAAATAAGAGGTTCATGTCTACAGTGATACTTTTAGTTTGACAGCTGCCTACTACCTCCCTAACATTTTAAACATTACAAAATCACTGATCCATCACCTGTACTGCCCAATTTTGCAGATCAACTAGGATTTGCCTCATACTTTTGTGCGTTCCTTATAAAATATTTGCTTTTCTGGTAAACCACTGAAAATTGCAGTCTGCCAATAATGTCAGATATTAGAGTTTTAGACTTATTGTTGATTTTGTTTCAAAGAGTGCATGTTGATATAAAACTGTTGTCCTATTAACTTTTTAACATTTCTGATTTTGCCATGTCCCTACCAATATTAAGAGAATGCATGTTGATACAAAACCTGTTATTCCTTTAACTATATAATGGCCTTGATTGCATCCTATATAATGGCCTTGATTGCATCCTATATAATGGCCTTGATTGCATCCCTTCGTACTTTTGCCCATCCCAAGTAAGTTCTGTGATTTTCTGGTAAATCACTGAGGATTAGAGTCCATGCACAGTGACGTAAAATCTGTTGTTCTATCAACTTTTTAAATGAATTAAAAAATAAAAATAAAGCAAGCTTCATGGAAATGCCTTTGTATTGATGTAAGACAACCCAGCATTGCATTCATGACCACAGTGTTGCCACCCATCCATTTTTTTCAGTCTATCTGAAAATCAAATTGATTGTCTAGTAGTCCAGAAAACATTGTACAATCTTCGGTATTCTGTTTCAAAAAAAGAAACAGACTATCAGAGCTTGTTAAATCGGTAAATTTACTATGTTTTTTTTTTTTTACAAAAAATATAGCAAATCTGCATAAAAAAGGCATCACAATCAGAAAAAGGGGCTTTCCCCATTGTGAGGCACAATGATGATGTCACTAAATGGATGGAAACTGAGTGGTGCGTGGGTAGGGTTATTGGATGTGTGAGGGGTGTAGCCTAAGTCTGGTTGTAGCCACAACAAAAGGTGGCAACCTTAGTTGAAACACTTATGTCAAAAAAAAACATGTTGACATGCTACAGTGCATGCTCTGAGGCTAATCCTCGGAACATGCAACAAAGACTAAACTGTTTTTGCAGGGGAATAAGCCCCCTGCAAACCCCTCTTCCCCTGCTAATTATATATATCAACTCTGAGATTGCACAATCTCCAGGAAAGGGCATATCTCTCTACCCTGGGGACTATCAATCTTGACATCAATCAACCAACTGCACACAGTAATCAAAGTCAGTTAACCACAGTGAAATTTAATACTACAACAGCTATATCTGTATCTATATCTATATCTATATATGGTTATATATATATATATATATATATATATATATATATATGTGTGTGTGTGTGTGTGTGTATGTATGTGCATATATATATATATATATATATATATATATATATATATATATATATATGCATAGTGCAGTCATCTGTGATATGCACTGAACACATGAACATCTAGGAAAAAGGGTCCTATAACAATAACAAAACTGTAGAAAAAAAGTGTGTGTTTGTGTGCATAGTACATGCTTGTGCATTTGCAATTTGGCACTGCTTACTGAATGCACAGTTTGATAAAATGCTCATTTCTGTTCACAAACTTAAGAAAGAGCCTGACCCTTCTTCCACAAAAGCTCCAGTGCACTGATCAATGAATGTAAGCAGGAAGGACTCAAGCTCTATCACTGAAGGCTATATAATACCAAAAGCTATGAGAAAAGAACTACAAGATAAACTATATAATAATAATAATAATAATAATAATAATAATAATAATAATAACAATAATAATACAGAAAAAGTGCCTTTAAACATTGCCTTATATATGCACTGACTGATGATTTTATTTTGCAAACTGACTGCAGATAGTCCAGATCCCCACCCCACCACTCAAGTATATTGCCCAGTGAACATTTTCCATTGGAACTAGCAGAACAACATGTAAGAGCAAGCCTATAAGCCTAAAAACTTCAAAGGAAGGAATAGCAAACCATGCAGAAGGAAATGCTAAACACTTGCACAAGACATCATTTTGAATTTTGCAGTGTTGTCAGACTGAGTTATCCGCAAGTGATCAGAATGTTTTGGTGGAAGATAGCAGTGAACAGCATAATTTCTTTGCTATCAGTCAGTGTGTTTGTCACAAAGCTGATTAATATCTGCTGTCTATACATAGACTGGTGAGTAACATAAAATGTGATATCAAGCATGACAGACTGCTGCTTACTTAGGAAGGTAGCACAGGCCTCAGAATGTTCACTGAGAAAATGTCTGAATCAATACAGTAAGCCATGTTTAATGTGTGCAAAATATTATATTACTGATGTGGAAGTTGAAATTTATTTATTTGTGTTTTGCATCTGTTGACCGAGGTAGCCCGAAAGGCTGTGGTACCCTCTTTTCAGCAGAGGCCCAAGGATAAAAGTTCCATTTACAAAATAAGCAGTTTTATGCAATGCAGAAAAATGTAAATCTTAAAGTTACAATATGGACATGCAATAACTGAAAGGCAATTATAATACGGAAAATCTGCAATAAGAAATATAGAGAGATTACATATTAATGCAAGATAAAATAGCATATGCAGAGGTTTAAAATGTCAAATTATTATTTTATATTTATGGGTAGGAGAAGTAAGAGAGAGGAAGTGTGGGAAATATGATTAGAAAGCAAAAGAAAGTTATGAGTAGAAAGCAGAGACTAAGTTTGGAAAGGTGAGAAGTGATTAGATTTGTTAGGTAATACAGACAAAAAAGCAAGTTGTAATGAAGCTGAGGTAAATTTAGAAGGTACTCAGTATGAGTTGAGATTTTGTTGGCGGGAACATACCTCTCAACCATACCAAATTCCTCGGTATTTACCGGTTTTGAGGCCAAAATAATGGGGTGCCATGAATTTCCAAGTGGCCCCTTCAGTTCCTGATTTTATGTTATTTTAAGTTGGTTTTCAAATTTGAATGGAGTGGTTACCGGTTAGTATGTAAATCCATTCTGGGAACACTGTGCATATACTAGGAGGAACAACAACCTTTGAAAGCAAAGGATTTCCAACTATGAGATATGCAGCAGTTCCAAAGAACACCTCCACGATTGGCACCAATAATTTGCAGTATATTTCTCTCCGTTTCTTTTTGGTAAACTACCCTTCTTGCTTGAACTGCTAAACACAAAACCTTATTTAGCAAGTTGTCAGTCTCCACTCTGCAGTCATCGGTTTTCCTTACAAATTATTTATATCTGGTCTAGCCCATTAGCTGGTTTTAGTTTCCAACCATTTTATTCAGGCATCAAAATAATAACAGATTAGCTCATCATCATCCCCCATTGAGAACATAAGACTGTTCGACAGGCTGAACTGTGTACTGGATCTGGTTGTCATTTTTTGGGCTCCCTTCAGTGCAAGATTTTACTGCAGACCCTATGGTCCTCTTCTCCTTGAAATGCAGTAGGCAAAGGGAGAGAAAGTGAGAAATGGAAGTGTCTGGGCAATCTGTTAATCACGTACTCTGTTACCTTGATGATAGGTAGCATCTCATGCGTAGTAACAGCAGCTGTGGCTGCATTACAAATAGGCTGCACGATCTGTTAATCACATACTTTCAGTTACCTTGATGGTAGGTAGCATCTCATGTGTAGTAATGGCAGTTGTGGCTGCATTTCAAATAGCAGCTCTAAGTTGTTCAAACACTATAACATAATACACAACAGAAAGGTGAGGGCTGTCTGATCTGACTGTCTATGTAACCAGACACAGTAGTTTGGCGATACATAGGCAACTTGGGTGAGTTTTTGCTGACTTGTAATAATACGATGTAATATATTTACTGCTGAGTGTCAGAGGGTTTTAACGGGTTTAATGAGAAAGTCATCAAGCTATAAAGATGTATGCTTATGCTATACAGTTTTTGCATCAGTATAACAGAAAGGACAATTAGGCAAGTGCCCAGTGTCCAAAGTCCAGTCACTTAAAAGTGCTTTGTGTTTTTTTTTTTCATGTTGTGGGCTTGCTCCTAGTATGTGCATGTGTAGTATGCAGTTACGCTACCAGCTCGAGTTGCGGAAAACATGGACATTTGTACCTCTATGTCTGCCGTAGTTAAGACATGTACACATGTTTAACTCTCCACTTATTAGTAGTACAGCATTTGGCATGGCATAGGAATATTTGCAAGTATTTGGAGCTTTTCTGGCTACATATAATGTTGCAAAATGTGTAATATAATTTTTACTACATTTCAATCTGGATGAAACAGAAGTGGTAGTTTGTGAAAAATTAAACTAAACTAATTGGAGAACTTAACCGGTCTGGATAGTGATACTTTTGATCAATGTTATTTGATTTCCAAGGAACTTGTACATACACCCATCAGCAAATACTGTGGGATATCAAACCAACTTATGAAGTTCTCCATCAGTGTAACAAATAAGTACAGAAGAAATACACATGTTATGGTGGACTCGGGAGGTACAACTCAGCTTTATAATCATCAAATAAAGATGTCTATTGGAGAGTATGGTAGAGTGAAGATAATTTTCAAATGTTTTAAATAATATTTTAACAAGAACTAATTAAGTATTGACATTGCTATTACGTTACCTTTCAAACCATCACTTTTGGTCAATATATTCTTGACTTTAGTACTGGTATTTTGAAATGACCTTTAACCAGCAAAGGCAGCAGCTCTAAAAATGTGATAGTCAAAGCAACCATTAAATGAAAAAAAAAAAAAGAAAAAAAAAAGAAAAAAACATCTTAATAAAATGGTGATGGGTCACATCCAGCTTTTAATGTAAATTTTTATACTGCATTTGGAGTATGCATGTTTATTGACTTGTTTGTCATTGTCCAGAAAGTGTCTACATTTTTATAACTGTTTATTTATGAAATCAACCACAAACAGTGGAGAAAGAAACTAGCAGCGTGTGCTTGCATGAATACATTGCAGCAAAATGTTGTATTGTACAGGCTAGACTCTTGTTTGATAAAAATACTACTACTAGTATAGGTGATGTGGTGTGGTTTGTTTGTTTATTATATGAGGCTTGCTACAATGAGTTTGTATTGTAATTGGTATAATGTGAAAAAACATGAGGTTGCCAGTATACTGATAGGCGGTCGCCTGCCATGTAGAAAAAACTGAGTAGAACTTGCTTGAGTCAGGTAATTTATACTTTAGTGCACTTTATTATTGATAAAACATATTAGTGATTAGTCAGATCAAATATGTGTGTATTATTTATATTGTGTACACTCAGTACCATTCCTTACAAAGCCAAAATAATGGTGGGACAAAGGGCCAACAAAGGGACAAATAATGCTCCTGTTAACTTAGGTAGTTGCTAGAATAACAGGTTTTGCATTATGTGTTTTCTGAGGGACATTAAGTCTGAAATTCAAATAGCTGCTGTGTTTTATTATTATTTACTGACTTCAGTCTTCATGTTGGTATCCCACAGTTCCATTGGAGTGGGTGGGGTTACATAATTTAGTATGCAACTTTTATGTTAATCAGCATACAGATTTGTACCTATTTTCCATGGGCCTTTCTCCAGATTTTTGATGTTTCCAGGTTGAAAGGTATGGGTGGGAAAAACTTGTCAAGGGGAAGTTGAGACAGTAGAAGTAACAGTAAGGGCAAAGGGATAGAAAATAGGACATTTGAGAATTTGCTTTGTTGAGGTATATAGGGGTAATGTAGGTATGTAATTTAGTTTCTAACTGGGAGCTCTACCTTTTAGTTTAGTTGAGTTGAGTTGGTGACTGCCAGAAGAGGATCTGTATTTCAGTGATTAAAGGAGTCTTTAAATGTTATTTGTTTTGTTTGGGTTGCTACGCTTTTCTAAAGCCTACATGCAGTTTAATATTGATAATCAGGTGGTCCATACAGGATAACTAGGCCTACATATAGTTTAATATTAATAGTCAGGTGGTCCATACAGGATAACTGGGGTGCAGAGTCACCTGTGTACTGAATAAGATAGGCTTCACCACAGAGCAGTCACATTTACGAATACTGCAAAGAGTAGGAGGCCTAGTACAGATCTTTGTTGAACAGCTTGCAGACCTTTTTATTGAGGAAACATTGACTCAAACCATCTTATAGCTTTGGTTTTACCCATCAATAGCTTTGAAACCTTAGTAGTGTGCAGCAAGGTGACTGCCAAGAACCCTGTGATTCCCATTGTTAAGGGTTTCAAAGAGATCTAGAAAACAATCCAGTACACGGTCCCTCTTAAAATCCAGTCTGGTCTTAAGGTAAAAAGTAAATGCAAAGATTTCACTTTCAGTGCTGTATACTGGTCAAAAGTGATTTTGGATGAAGGACATATGATTATGATGAGAGATGTAGAAGAGTTGTTGCTGGTTAATATGCTTGCCAGTATTTTAAACAGCTGAAAGAAAAAAAGAGATAAGTTGAAAATTATCAGTGCCCAGTAGTCTGTCTTTATTTAAAGGAAGGACTCCAGTTGCAACTAAACAGCTTCAAGAATTTATTAAAATATAAAGCCAGTAAAATAATGTGAGCGCTTTTGTCTCACCACAGCGACTTCATTAGACAAATGAATGCCTTCCACATCGCTTCCTTAAATGCCCTCTTTAATTTACTCCTTGCAGTACATGTCATATAAGATAGCCTTTCACATTATAATGTTATTAAAAAACTGTTTACCAAGCTTAAGTGACATAACCTTTTCCACAAATTAAAATAATAAATTAATTTTCCATTTATACATATAGTATCAAGAATGACAGAACCAAAACATATTGTTTGAGTCTCCATTTATCCTAAAATAGCTGCCCTTTCCCTTAAGATGGGTTTAACAGACATAAATTCATTCAGACCAGGGGGAAGGTGGCTTTTAACCTAAGCTGCCATATCATCTCCTTTTTTATTAATGTTATTATCCAATCACCTCCTCTTGGATTCTTTTTCATTACATCCAAGATACCAAACTTGAAGCCCCCGAATTTGACACACTCAGATGAGTGTTTGTATAAGGCAGTAGTTTCTTTTCTTGTTCTTATATCATAAAGGTGCTCACAAATTCTATTTTTGAGTACCCTCTCTGTTTTGCCTATATAAAAACTTGGGCAGCCCCACATTTTGCTAAATATACCAAATTGGAGTTACATAATTACCTTTTTTTGAAATAAAGTTTACTCTGTAGCCCATTTTCTAAGGTTAGGTTTTGTGTACAAATCATGTAGGAACAAATGTTGCATGCTCCAGAAGGTGTTGTCCCCTTCACACTTCCCCCTTTTTAAGTCGATCACCCTCAAGGAGTTCCTTAACATTCTTTCCTATCCTGTAGGTGAACCCTGGCTTATCAACCACTATTTCACTTAGATCTTTACTGATTTTAAAAATGCTCCAATTAGCTTGTAGTATATCACTCAAAGGTTTGGTAAAATGGTTAAACTCCGTAATAAATGCTTTATCAAACTCTTTTTCTGAATCCTGAGTGTTTTCTGTATCAAGCCCGACCCCCAAAAGGGGGGTGTATCTAGTACCCCATCCTTTGAGAACGTCCTCCAAAATTTTGGTGACCAGTTCACTAGGGTAACCCCTGTTAAATGAACATTTCTTTAAGCTTATTTAATTCTGTCCCCAATTTGTTCCAGTCAGATGTCATATTAGCTATCCTAATAGCTTGACCCTTCACTAGGTTTCTTTTTTGAAATTGGGGGTGACAAATATCATAGTGCAAATAGCTGTTACACCAGGTATCCTTCCTGTGAATGTTAGATTTAAATCCTCCAATGATGTGTGACACAGTTACATCCAGGTAATTAATTCTATCCTTGCTCAACTCATGTGTAAATTTAAAATATGTCATGCAACCATTTAGGTACTCCAGGAATCTAGGCATTCCCTTGGGGTCACCATCCCACAAAATAAAAATGCCATAAAAATACCTCACATATAAGTGCAGGAATTTTGAAAAGGTGCTATTAAGGACATACTGCCTTTCCCATCCCAACATGACAAGATTTGCACGCTGCCCGCAACGCTACTCCAGTGACTTGCAGAAAATATTCACCTTGGAAGTGAATGTAGTTATTCTCCAGAATAAGTTCCATTAATTTAACTAATAAGTTAACCAGTTCTTCCGACAGTATGGGTCGAAGGTAAGGGATTCATGGAAAAATTTAAGTCCCTCATTCTTGGGGATGACTGAGAACCAATCTTTTATATCAATGGTAAAAACAAATTAGACCTTCCTTCCAGATGGAAGAGTTTAATCTACTCAAGAAATCCCATGAATCTCGTATCAGGTGTGGGGTATTAAAAACTATTTTTTTCACATTATGGTCTATGTATACTGCTAGTGGGTGAGTTTTAGAACCACTAGCTGAAACTATAGGCCAAAATGGTGGATTTTCAACTGATTTGTGAATTTCTGATATTTCAAAGAAGTTAGGTATAATAGGGTTAACCTGTACAAAAAAATTGTAAGTAGCCACACTGATCCTACCATCTATTAAGTACTGTTCTAGGTATGAGTCAATTCTCCAGTAAGCAATAGATATCTCATTCCTTGAAACCACGGTATAAGTCTCATTACTAGTCAAAAGGTTCGTCATGGCATTGTTGAAAGCCTCAGTCTGGAGGTGATTGGAAAGTAACATTAATAAAAAAGGAGCTGATATGGCAACTTAGGTTAAAAGCCACCTTCCCCCCTGGTCTGAATGAATTTGTGTCTGTTAAACCCATCTTAAGGGAAAGGGCAGCTACTATAGGATGAATGGAGACTCAAACAATATGTTTTGGTTCTGTCATTCTTGGTACTATATGTATAAATGGAAAATTAATTTATTATTTTAATTTGTGGAAAAGGTTATGACACTTAAGCTTGGCAAAGTTTTTTAATAACATTATATTTATAATGTGAAAGGCTATTTTATATGGCATGTACTGCAAGGAGTTAATTAAAGAGGGTATTTAAGGAAGTGATGTGGAAGGCATTCATTTTTCTGATGAAGTCTCTGTGGTAAGACGAAAAGGGTTCACAGTATTTTACTGGCTTTATATTTTAATAAATTCTTGAAGCTGTTTAGTTGCGACTGGAGTCCTTTCAACATTTATTTATTTATTTTTTTAGTCAAGTTATTTTACTTTGGATATATATTTTTTGTTTAAAGGAAGTGCAGTGGCTCTTTCCCACAATACAATAAACATTTCTAAGTTAAAGCACAGTAGATCAAAATGCAAATCAAGATGGGCAGTTAGATTGTCAGCTACTTTAAGAAGGCACCGAGACGTCATTCAGCTG